>NC_083571.1:118033341-118333341 GCF_027579695.1 Neoarius graeffei | reverse complement strand
TTGAAATCAGTCAAAATCCAAATCTGCAGCCAGTGATTTTGAATTGTGGAGCGTGCGGGTGTGAAGCCATATCGATGAACATGAAGCTCATAAGCGTTGTGGCTGGTAGCGTTGTTGGTTTTCTCTCTTAAAGCTGGACTTCTGATGAATCTTCACCAGTGAATGAGGAAACCGTGAGGAAAGAAAAGCAGGTCTGGTTGTGAATCCTAAAGTGAAAAATGTTGAAAGATGTGAAGATCCCCCTCCTTCCTCTCCACACCATCATCATCATCATCATCTTCCTCATCACACACCTCCACAGCAGCAAGGCTGGAGTCAAACCCAACAGCAGCAGCACGGAGAGATCCAAAACAACACCAGCTGCGAGCATGAGGCGCCTGATGGTGAGAAACTGTTGAGGAGGATCATCTCATCTCATCTCATCTCATCTCTCTCTGTCTCTCTCTCTCGGCGGCGGGTCGGATGGGCAGCAGGTACGACTCGTCTAAAATCGGACCGACGAGTAACGACAGCAGCAGCAGCAGCAGCGGTGCCGGGAGCGAGCCGTGTCGGAGTGGGAACGGCTCGGGCTGTGAGTTTAATCATTATTATGGGGATGGAAGAAGAGGAGGGCCTTGCTTTGATCAACATGGCGGACAACAAAGCCCTGGTGCTGTAACGCATTCGGCACGGAACAACATGGATCAAATGCAAAACTCGCACGAAGAGTACCACAATAATCCGTATAACCACTATCCGAACTACCGACCCGGTTACGGTGGGGCTGGATATGGGCTGATGAGCCCGTCGCGGCAGGGAAACGCCATGGGCCCGGGCAGCAACTCCGCTACAGCCGCCGCCGCCGCTCACGGTAAAGCTGCCATGGCTTCTCCTTCTGCCCCGGCTCCTGCTGCAAACGTCGGCGGCTTTCAGAGGTTTCCCCCAGGCCAGAACCAGCAGCAGCACCCGTCAGGCGCCACACCGACTTTAAACCAGCTCCTGACCTCTCCGAGCCCGATGATGCGCGGCTATGGAAGCGGCTACCAAGATTACAATAACAATCCGTCGGCTCAGCAGCAGCAGGCGGGCATGGGGCTCGGCAAAGACCTCAGCGCCCCGTTCGGCTCCGCGAGCCACAGCTGGGGGGCACAACAAAGGAGCCACCCGGCTATGAGCCCTGGAAATAACAGCCAAGGAAACAACAGATCCCAGGTTATAGATTTTTATTTATATAGATATATATGTGTGTGTGTTTTTCTGTGTATATATCCCCCCCAGTTTATAGCGTTAGATTAATCACTAGCGTTGTTGCTACCCATCCTGATTAGTGAGTGGCCTGACCAAGCTAACCGGAATGAAAATGCTAACATTAGCCTATTTTTTCCCCTCGATGGTCTGTCTCATCTAAAACACGAAGAACAAATACAAATACGACAGCGTCCAGATCATTGAATAGAAAATATAATTGGCTTATTTTTACTTTTCTTTTCGGGTTTATTAGCTCGCTGCTTGACTAACAGAAACATCACGATAACATAACTTTCTCCCCAAGGTGACTTAGCCACTCAGCACCTGCTAACAGGCTAGTTAGCATTTTGTTAGCATGATGTCGCCTGTAGTGTTGAGCAACGGCTAAGCCATGGTGGAGCTAGCGCTAGCATTAGCATTGAGAGCAGCGAAACGTCATTCATTCTCTAAAATTAACCACTGGGTTTAGCTTCGTCTTACCTTTTTTATGTTTATGCGTAAACAAACTGTTTTTTTCGACAGAAATATATTGAATGTATTATTACGAGTATTACTAAATGGCAGACGGCGCATTAAAATGTGCGTATATATATATATATATATATATATATATATATATATGCTAATGGTGGAATATTCTAGCACAGTGTTTATTGCTGGCTAGGTTTGTGTAACTAGCAGCCGTTTTTTTTTTCTTTTTTGACGGGTCTTGAAGATTTGTAACTTTTGCCTAAATTTATTAAATTACAGAAATTTTAAATGGCTTAATGCGTTTTATACACTTTTTAAAATCACAACTCTGTCGTTAAATTAGACTTTTTTTATTATTATTATTATTTTGTCGTGTGAAAATCAAAGAAAACCAAGTCGCCTCAGTTTGGTATAAACCCGTGCTAAAGGGCTAATGCTAGCATATTAGCTTTAGCGTTAATAACCCTAGCACTGATTGCTAGCTGAAAGATGTGCGGCTAAGCTAACACCAGCTAATCTACTTATATATAAATATATATTTTGTCACTTAAACAACTGAAATGATTATATTGGCAACGTGGTGTTAAATATATCAGAGACTAAACACTGAATTATAGGACTGATGTAATTATTTGATTGTGTGTGTATATATATATATATATATATATATATATATATATATATACACAAAAAGTCTGTGTTATTTCATAAAGCACAGGTGTTTCAGTCCTGTGCGAAAAATAGTTTAGGGAACCAAACTATTAGTCTTCATAACCTTTCAGTGCAAATGACGGTGACTGATAACTAATCGAGTTCCTCTTTTACGTTTTATCTTTTATTCCAACGCTTTCTTTACAAATAATACCCTTGTGTGTTTTTCTCCTATATTTCCTCAATATTGGACTTTCTCAAATGTGAAACTTGTCTGAACAGGTTGATGATGTCCTTTATTTGATATAAATATGATAAAATCTTTCGTATATAAAAAAAAACAAACAAAAAATCCTTGTTGGTTCAAACGTCTCTCCGTGTTTGTCATATTAGGAGCTGTATGGTTTTTGTCATTGTCTTGTTTTTAAATATGTTTTTTTTTCTTTTTAATGATTAAAAGTGAGACAGAATACAGTCCAGTGTAGACCTGAGCTCTGTGGCAGCCTTGGGATTTAAACTCGGAACCTTCTGGAAGTGTATCCGCTTAACCACCACATCCTGCAGTTACCCCTAGCGCAGCTGCGTGCGTCTCCTGGCCGTGCTCGGCGAGGATCAGTAGCCGTGACCTTCACACATGCAGATTAGCCATGTGCTCTGTGTGTGTGTGTGTGTGTGTGAGATTGCCAGCGCTCTCAGCAGGAAATGTATGGAGCATATTTGCTCCGTGTCCTGATTATTCCCTCTGTCCAGCCTCAAGCTGACTGAAGGAGGTGCCAATGCACCGGGCAGTGTTTCTTCACACACCGCACCACGAGTCTTCATCAAAGAACTTGTATTTCAGCTCTGTGAAATATCACAGGACCTCCAGCTCTCACTCTGATAAATCCATAACATTTACATGTCTTTAAAAAGTCATGTATGAAGAATTCTTTTAACGAGTCGATCATCAGGGAATGACGCTGGAACAAAACGCATCACTAGAATCACGTGACCTCATTGGTTAACGTTTGTCAGCAGGATATGTAAAACGTTGGGGCACAGTCCTGTGCAAAAGTCTTTGGCGCCTTATTTTTTAAATTTCATACGAACTTTGTTATAGATTTCTATTTTATGACTTCTGCATTATCGAGTCAAAACAAAAACATTTTAGAGTCCAAATGTTTTTTTTTTCCCAGCACAAAATTAAACATTACAGGAAAAAAAAGTTTGTATCTGAGCAGTATATTCCATAAGAGAGCACTTTTCAGATGAAAACATAATGAAGGCTGCTGGGTTTCAGTGTAAAATGAAGAAGTGAGTGTGACAGCCAAAGTGTGCAGAAGAACTGCGGCTGGTTCTGTAAGATGCTCAGGAAAACCTACAGATCATTTCCACATAAAACTGACCTCACTGGACCTCAGACAGATATGTTTTAAGTAAAGGGTCGTCTCACACCAAATACTGACTGTTTCATTTATTATGACTCACTGATTACTGTTTATAGTGTTTTTTTTAATGTTGAAACATTTAATTTCATTATTTTTAAGCCATTTTTGGTCGACAGCATTTCTTTGCATGTGCCTCAGACTTTTGCACAGCACTGTGTACGTATTATTTATTACCGCAAATGCATGAAGGGAATAGTGGTTGTAGTATTTTCATCTGCAAGACAAATCACATGTTTATATTTATGCTCTGGGTTTAATACGTGATCATTTATATAGTAATAAGTTTCTTGCTTGTTCACACCAGCAAGCCATAAGTTGCTCATGTCGCTTGAAGTTTGTTTGTTGTGGCTGAGTGAGCGCTGCTCTGTTGCTCGCGGGTGTGCACCATCCGTCCAGTTCAGATGAGAGTGATGGCCAAAATATAGCCTCGAGCACATGATTTACTTATACACACACACCCACAGAGAGTACCAGTAAAAAGTTTGTACACCCCTACTCATTTGTAGTTTTTTTTTTTGTTGTTGTTTTTTACATTATAGAACAATATTGAAGACATCAAAACCATGGAATTATGTGGTAAACAAAAGTGTTAACAAAACAAAATGTTTTATATTTTAGATTCTTCAGTGTATACAGTGTTTACCTTGATGACGCTTTACACACTGTCATTATCTTAACCAGCTTCATGAGGGAGTCACCTGAAATACTTCTCAATTAACAGCTTTGTCTCGTCAGAAGGTCATTAGTGGAATAGCTTGCCTTCTTAATATGTCTGAGATCAAATAGTCAATAATAATAATAATAATAATAAAAATAATAATAAAAATACAGTAAATAGCTCTATTCCACACCACAACTGTAGTCATCCATATTATGTCAAGAACTGAACAACTAAGTAAAGAGAAACGACATCCATCATTACTCAGTGTTCCAGCGAGCTTTCCAAGAGGGCAGGGTGCTAATAATTATCCCAGACAATTATTATTATTATTTTTTTTTGTGTGCATCAATATAGACGAAGAATCTATCATGCAAAACTGGCTGTACTGGCCGTAACTTTTTTTTTTTTTTGGTAAAACAAAGTAAGCAAATCTGAAACTTCTGAGTTAACCAGTTTAATACAGTGCTTCATATCATCACATCTGCGCTTGTTCACGCTTGGCACGCCTCAGGTTGTCACTCTCGTCCATGTCCATTTGCCCTCTGAGTGAGCAGCGTGTGCCACAAGGACGAATTACTATACGCCTGTTCCTGATCAGAGCGCAGTCACAGCGCGTGTATTTCAGGACTCCAAACACAAATAACAAAGCTACTAAATTTAGCTTTGATCATGTGTCTGTATTTTGCACAGATTGTTAGTTCGTTAGTTTTAATTAATATTAGCACAAAAATATTAGAGAATATAGATCTGTAATTCATCATCACCTAAAACGAGATCATGGGCCAAATATAGAGTAATAACATTAGGCTTGTTGACGTACAGCAACCTCAGTGTAAAGATCTAACATTTAGATTTATTGCTGTTATAATATTAACAGCAGATCTAGCAGTTTGGCTGATTTTAAAATTAATAATTATTAAATGGTTGCAGTCCAATTGGAATTAGCCTTGATGAGGTCTAACATTAGTTAATAGTAATACTAATAGTGTTAATCGATAATTAATATTAGTCCGTGATATTAATGTTAGTGAGCTGTATTTTTGATAGATTGAGACTCTAGATATCGATCGATCAGTCCTAACTTTTGATTAAATTTGTTTAGTCCTCAACTTCTAGATCTGCTTACGTTCTGGCAAACAGAGATGTTCAGTTCTCTGAACCCTTTGTTGCTTTTACCGATTCTTTTCTCTTTCGCGTGTTTGTAGGCATCGCTGCTTTTCGGTCGTACCTTGCTGCACTGACCCGTTATTGCGATGAGACAAAATGGCCGACAGAGCAGGCCTATGCGCTAATAGTGTGTTGTTGGTCAACTTGTATCACCTTCGTTGCAAGTTGGTAACACTCATTAGAGCACACTTTCTTTCTGTAGCGGGACGTATGGGCTGGGCGCTTGGAACGTTCTGGAAAATTATGAGTAGGGCAAATATAAATTTGGGCATGGCACTGGTATTTGAGAACAGGGTGCATGTTCTCGAGAGCGGTTCATAAGAACAAGGTCAGACACTGGGGACAACAAGGTTATAGACTGGCAGAGGGCGAAAACGACTCTCCGCTGCCTGGGATGATCGTCGGCTCCTTCAGATGTCACTCAGCAACCGTAGGATGACATCAAGTGACCTGCAAAAAAGCAGCTGGGGTGAAGTGCACAGAAAGGACAGTTCGAAACGGGCTCCTCCGGGCGGATTGAAGTCATGCAACGCTATAAAAAAGCCCTTCGTCAGTGATGCCCCTTTTCCACCAAATCAGTTCCAGGGCTGGTTCACAACTCGTTCAACTTGTGAGCCAGCTGAGAACCAGTTTGCTTTTCCATAGCTCGGGGTGCTAAGGGAAGCCACGTCATTACGTCGCTGTATACGTCAGTTACGTCGCTATGTTTGCATAAACCTTGGTGCGAATATCGAAGCAAAAACAACACGGAAGAAGCAGCAACAACAATAATAATAATGGATGACTTCGCGTTTGTACAGCTGCTGCTTCTCGTCGCTTAAAAATGGTGATCTTTCGCGGTCTTGTTATTGTTGTTGGTCTTAACAACTCCGCCCCCCGCTGACGTAAGCGGTTCTTTCCTCTGGCCCAGCAGAGAGTTGGTGCTAGCCTGGAACCGGTTTTTCTGGCCCCAGAGCCAGTTCTTTGTCAGTGGAAACAGAAAACCCGGTTCCAAACTAAGCACTGGCCCCGAACCAGCCCTGGAACTGCTTTGGTGGAAAAGGGGCATGAGAATCAAAGAAGAGCCAGGCTGAGGTTTGCTGAAGACCATAAGGATTGGACTGTTGAGGGCTGGAGTAAGGTCGTCTTCTCCGAGTCCAGTTTTTCCCATCACCTCGTCATCTAAGGAAAGGCTCGACTTGATTAACTTGTGCACGTTGTCGAGGGCAGGGCACAGTGCGGCGCCCTGGTTAAATAAACTAGCTGGAGCTCTGTCACTTTAATGCGTGAAATGTTTTAATTAATAAAAATAAAGAAAACCTTTGAATTAGAAGGCGTGTCCAAACTTTTGGCTGGTACTGTAATATATATCATTTGTTTGTTTTTGCCTTTAAATTGTACTTAAAATGAGGTGCGATATTTTAAAAGTGAAAAGTGGTGGTGTGATGTGCATTACATGCCGTTTGTATTCGCCGCACACGCTAACTGCACTCGCTACAGACACTCACTGTCCAGAAAAACCAGTGATCTTGGCAAGTTTCTTTATACAGCTTTATTTTTCTTCATAATACACGCTATGTGTGATTTCTACGTGGTGTATGTTTAACGAGGTTGTAAATGACGGGATAAGATAAAACAGTTTTGTTTTTGTTTTTTTATTTAGTCAGTACATAAGGAAAAAAGTTGGGGGAGGGGCCGAGGAATGAGAAAATGTTTGCGATTGGTCTGACGAATCATACGAGTCAACATGTCGATACCTAATTTACATAAAGTTGAGAAAATCTTAGCTGGTCTGTTACTCTGTTGTGGAAATTGCGTGTGTGTGAGAGAGAGATGAGTCGTTGCCTGTAGCTTGCGAGAGTGAACGTACCTTTCCACAGGGACTTGTATGGCGGAAGCTCCACAAACCAATTGAACGACGCCGTAATTGTTTTGTATTAATGAGTTCAGATCAGTTTGCGTGTTTGAAAGCGCCTGTGAGAGACATTCCTGCTGTAAACATGGGCAAAGAGACGTTTTTTTCCCCGAATAAGACTTTTCTGGATTTAGAGTGCATGTGAGGAGAAATCGTGATCGATCTCCTGTACGGTGCAGACGGGGCTGGGTGTTATGTTGGCTGTGGGTTGGTTAGTTAGTGGTTAACGTGTACTTGCATTGCGACAGTAACGTCAACACACCTAGAAGAATAAAATTGGAAAGTACAAGAAAACAAAACATTCTGAACAAAAGTACAGAATGGTTTGTAATTACTGTGATTGATTGCGCTCTGAAATGTATTTCCTGAACCGGTGCCAGTAAAATCTGTTCACTATTCAGATATGCAGTGAGTGATTTTCAGCAAGAGCCGTTCCCTACGTTTTGGTGAACAAATAATGTTCTACACTTACGTTTTAGGAACTTGGATCTGAGCTAATGCTTCTTTTTTTCTGAGCAGGAAGTAATCAGTTTAAAGCCTTTAAATCTCTTCCTTGTAAAGGCATTCTCACCCTTTTTGTACTTTTTTTTTGTCTTTCATTGGGTGTCAGTGTGTTTAGATTTGGTTTTGTTTTGTTGTATTTTTATCTTGCAATAATCTCACCAAGGAGTTCTTCATTCGAGTCCTGGTGAACCCCGTTTAACATTTTCCCTGCTGAAGAAACATCTGATCCAACTGACCGGCTCATAATGAAGTCACTAACGAGTTGGGCTTGGTGTGATGAGAAACTGTGTAGTTAATAACGTTTTATCAGGGTTGACAGTGTTATCGCAGCCGTGTTCAGGTTCTGCACGTCATTATTTTCATGGAGCTCATGGGATTTCTGTTGGTCAAAATGACCATCAGGAGACAGCTGTATTGAGGTTTTTCACCTAACATCACAGGGTCACGTGACACCCCGGTGTCCGCCATTTTGAACGGCAGGCTAGCTAATGTCAACATCATAGTAGCTAGTATGTTACTGTAGCAACGTTTACGTTCAGTCATTTGGATGACTGTTAAAACCTTTCAGTCTCAAGTTTTTCCTTTACTGTATTTACTAGTTTACTGAGCCAGCCAGCCCCGGAGCGCGCTAGCTAGCGCCAGCCAGCCAGCCCCGGAGCGCGCTAACTAGCTAGCTAGCGCCAGCCAGCCAGCCCCGGAGCACGCTAACTAGCTAGCTAGCGCCAGCCAGCCAGCCCCGGAGCGCGCTAACTAGCTAGCTAGCGCCAGCCAGCCAGCCCCGGAGCGCGCTAACTAGCTAGCTAGCGCCAGCCAGCCAGCCCCGGAGCGCGCTAGCTAGCTAGCTAGCGCCAGCCAGCCAGCCAGCCCCGGAGCGCGCTAGCTAGCTAGCTAGCTAGCGCCAGCCAGCCAGCCAGCCCCGGAGCGCGCTAGCTAGCTAGCTAGCTAGCGCCAGCCAGCCAGCCAGCCCCGGAGCGCGCTAGCTAGCTAGCTAGCTAGCGCCAGCCAGCCAGCCCCGGAGCGCGCTAGCTAGCTAGCTAGCTAGCGCCAGCCAGCCAGCCCCGGAGCGCGCTAGCTAGCTAGCTAGCGCCAGCCAGCCAGCCCCGGAGCGCGCTAGCTAGCTAGCTAGCTAGCGCC
The DNA here is from genome assembly GCF_027579695.1 of Neoarius graeffei. Classification (NCBI taxonomy): domain Eukaryota; kingdom Metazoa; phylum Chordata; class Actinopteri; order Siluriformes; family Ariidae; genus Neoarius; species Neoarius graeffei. The sequence continues at coordinate 118,324,205 of NC_083571.1, read as the reverse complement.
AGCCAGCCAGCCCCGGAGCGCGCTAGCTAGCTAGCTAGCTAGCGCCAGCCAGCCAGCCCCGGAGCGCGCTAGCTAGCTAGCTAGCGCCAGCCAGCCAGCCCCGGAGCGCGCTAGCTAGCTAGCTAGCGCCAGCCAGCCAGCCCCGGAGCGCGCTAGCTAGCTAGCTAGCGCCAGCCAGCCAGCCAGCCCCGGAGCGCGCTAGCTAGCTAGCGCCAGCCAGTCAGCCAGCCCCGGAGCGCGCTAGCTAGCTAGCGCCAGCCAGCCAGCCAGCCCCGGAGCGCGCTCAGTAAACTAGTAAATACAGTAAAGGAAAAATTTATAACGGGCCATGTCTCAACAGACTAAGAAGTTATTTCAATGACATTTAATAACATTTTGTTTATCCTGAGGACCGAAAGTAAATGAAAATGTGAACAAATCTTAGCTGTCAGTGAACAATCCTGGTGGAAGCAGGTAAACGTCGTTCTCTAAGCCTGCTAACCTCAATTTTTGCAAATACCTCTCCCTCTGCTCGCCCTGTAAATGCCCTACGTCACTGGATAGTGAAGGTGTTTTCTGCATCTCGCTCCTTTTTCTTTTATGTTTTTTTCGTTTGTCGCCTTCCTCGCATTCAAACTGATTCGAGCCGTGCCGTCCAAAATGGCAGCATCACATGACTTGGTCACGTGGGTGAAATACCTCAATAGAGCTGTATAGCTTGACATTAATGGTAGTCCGACTGTCCGGGACAACCAAATGTTTGGTCCGGACAAGTCAAATCCGGGCGGCACGGTGGTGTAGTGGTTAGCGCTGTCGCCTCACAGCAAGAAGGTCCTGGGTTCGAGCCCCGTGGCCGGTGAGGGCCTTTCTGTGTGGAGTTTGCATGTTGTCTGCGTGGGTTTCCTCCGGGTGCTCCGGTTTCCCCCACAGTCCAAAGACATGCAGGTTAGGTTAACTGGTGACTCTAAATTGAGCGTAGGTGTGAATGTGAGTGTGAATGGTTGTCTGTGTCTATGTGTCAGCCCTGTGATGACCTGGCGACTTGTCCAGGGTGTACCCCGCCTTTCACCCGTAGTCAGCTGGGATAGGATCCAGCTCGCCTGCGACCCTGTAGAACAGGATAAAGCGGCTACAGATGATGAGATGAAGTCAAATCCGCATCTGCCTGTCGGACGGGACAAACTTAATATTTGTTGAAAATCACCATTTTTATAATACAGTATTTATTCGAGAGTTATGTCAATGAAGTTCCAACAAAACAAGTTCAGTTACCTCAGTGATCCGGCCACGCTATAGTTTATGAAATTCCGGGGAAGCTGAGTACTGTGTGTGTAAAAATAACCACGTTGTAATATCTAATTATAGATTATTATACTCAGTTCATCAAAATCGGAGAAATGGCGATCAAATACTTCAATGAAATAAATATCTGTGGTAAATCTTCATTTCATTCGGACAGTCGTCATATTTTTCTTCTGTATGATTCACATTAACCATCACAAATGTAAAATATTTCGGGGGAATTTTACGACGGTGCTGAATTCACTCATGGTTTTTCATTCACAGCGTGATTCTGTCCCCCATGTCCAACTCATTTTTCTTTCAGTTTATTTCATCAAAAGAAATTGAAAAAGACAACAATCCCAAAAAGATAAAAGGATGAGCAGAAATCAAACCGTCATGTGAAAAGAAAAGGAAACGTGAGTTCCTTCCAAAGTGACTCAAAAAAAGGAGTTTCCTTTCACCTCAGGACCAGTGTTTCCTAATCTGCCTTTTTAAAATTAATTTATACGTCACGTTTTCCTGGATTAATCAAGTTTTAACTTTATTTCCTCCAGAAGCTTTGAATTTGGGTGAGTTTGACTCGTAAAACTGCAGATCAGATCATGGATACTGTTCTTATCTCATCCGGCCGACAGGTGATGAGTTTATGCCATCGTGTGTTGTTCGTCCACATTTCACGAAAATCACAACTCCTCCCTCAGTTCTTCACCAATTCTGATTCTTTCTGGCATGAAGGTAGGGGGACCTAGGGTGCAGATAACTTCTACCCAGATTTGCTTCATTACAATTATTAATGAAGTTATGGACTAATTAAGCCTTAATGAGCAGTTCAGCAAAAATGGCTTCTTCTTGGTCAGTTCCTCGCTGTTTTGGATTCTTTGTGGTAAATAAACTAAAAGCTGAAACTGAAGACATGCTGAACACCTGAAAGACTCCCAAAACTTCATTAGGTATTCTTCACGCATATTTACAAGAGAAAAACATACCAATGGACATCAAAAAGCTGGAAGAGAGACACACCGGAGAAGTAAAACTTCTGTGCTAGCTAGCGACTGTGACGATTTGTAAACAAACATGGCTTGCAGGTTTGCGTCATTAAATATTGGAAGCTTTTGAGAGAATTTTGGCTGCCAGGTCACTGCATGCCGTTGTGTGTAGCTGTCGATGTTGATTTTAAAAGTAATTCCGTAAATTACACAGGGAAATGAATCCTTAAGTCTGAGTGAAAAATACTGTGGCAAGTGTGCAGCGTGGAACAAGAGTCTGGAGACAGAAATCTTAGTTTCTCGGTTGTCAGCCTGTGCTACTGATGAACCCTACACCGGCTGGAAGGTGACTTCACTGCTGCGCTCACGGCGCCAATTTGCGGGTAAGCTCGCGTTGGCCTTTGAGAATGCTGATATGAAACGTGTATGTATTTCTGTCTTTTTATCGTGGTCTATCAGATGTATTCTATTCAGCTACTCGTCTTCAACTCGTTCAGTATCATGCTAACTGGATGGAATATATCCGATGGACCACTTAGTGCCACCCAATATTACTTGAATATTGTAAATACCATCTCATCTCATTATCTGTAGCCGCTTTATCCTGTTCTACAGGGTCGCAGGCGAGCTGGATCCTATCCCAGCTGACTACGGGCGAAAGGCGGGGTTCACCCTGGACAAGTCGCCAGGTCATCACAGGGCCGACACATAGACACAGACAACCATTCACACTCACATTCACACCTACGGTCAATTTAGAGTCACCAGTTAACCTAACCTGCATGTCTTTGGACTGTGGGGGAAACCGGAGCACCCGGAGGAAACCCACGCGGACACTAGTCTGGTTAACACCAGACCATATCACAAGTGAAATATGGTCTGGAATCCGCCTATTGAATTTCTCGTAGGGGAGGTGTGGTTTACGATCGTCAACGGCCGTTTATTGGACGTTGCAAATGTCTATCATTTGGCGTATACGTAGCCCATGGCCAATCATGGCAGTTGTACCCGGTGACGTAGTTAGAGCGACGAAGAAGACAAAGAGGCGAAGAAAGACTGTAACGCCAAACGCTGTTCTTTTTTTAAAACAAACTTTCGCTCTAAACTATTCAGAACGGTGTCTAAAGCTTGATCGAAAGTTTGGTTCGTATCGCTCGCCGCCATGTTAAATGTGATCCGTAAACAGTCCCAAATAAACTACAAGCTTCCGTTTGTCGAGTAGTACGCGTCACCGTCTTTCCACCCCTCCCCGCTCTCTGATTGGCTCCCTAACTCAGGCGAGCCTTTAGACCATAGTTTCCATGCTGTCTTTTCAGATCGGAACGATTGTGCAAAGCAGCATGGGATTTCCCAGGCTACGCGGAGAACATGCAAACTCCGCACAGAAAGGCCCTCGCCGGCCACGGGGCTCGAACCCGGACCTTCTTGCTGTGAGGCGACAGCGCTAACCACTACACCACCGTGCCACCCTTGTAAATACCATATTATTTAAAATACTGTATTTATTTAAATATTGTATTACATACAGGACACTTTTTCAATGGAATAAAAATGTGTTCTATTCCCTTCTAGTGGGTTTCGTTCATTTGGTTTGGTAGCATGCAATATTGTTAGCGTATCACTTCACATATCAAAACAATTAATCGATTTCCTCACAAGTGACACACTGGGGAATGTTATTCGATGTCCCGGATGCAGCTTGTATGAAGAATGAGTGTTGTATTTCCCAGTAAAACGCTCGTGTCTGTATAATGTGGCATAAATGTTTTTTGTCTTCTAAATGTTTTAAAGTGATTTTTGAGATTTTGAATTCAGCATTAAAGCTTAGTTTTATTATTATGTAATGTGATATTGATGATGGTTTGTCGTGTACAGTAATGTGCATTACGAACATCACAGTATGACCAAATAGACTGTCTGTATAATTTTTCAGTCCACTAACTTGATTGGTCGAGTGGCGTTCCCAAAGTGCTGATAGTTTCCAGAATGGCACTGGGACATTTCACTGCCTGTATCACTCCACTCGTCTGTGTCCTGAATGTAAAATTCCACTTCCTTGCTTGAAACGGTTACTACGGTAGCGTTAGCGACATCGTCAGCGGACGTGACAAATGATACTTTTCAGGAATTTGACTTAAAATATGAAAGCTCGTCAGATGAAGATGAGAAGGAAGACGAGATGCCTGTTTTACGAGGTACCAAAAGTACCTTTTGAGAACAGGAATGTACAAATCGTTGCGAGCTAGCTCGCTAGCCAACTAGCCGACATGCTATAAAGTGAGCGCGGGTTCAAAAATAAACAGAAGAAAATGTCAAAATATCGTGTCCAAAATGTCACTCACTCGATATTAATTTCTTGTTTGTCACTGTTATATGAAAGCAGCCTCACCCTCGAGGTCGTGCCGTTGTAGTGAATATCAGCACGGCTGTGATTATCTCCGGCACGCCGACTCCGGAGTCACAGCCGTGCTGATATTCACTACAACGGCACGACCTCGAGGGTGAGGCTGCCTTTAATTATCGCCACTTGCCCAGCTGATGTATAAAAGTCAGTCGTTTTGCTGTTGTCTCAGTTTCCATGCTCTTTAATAAGTATCCTGATTTGTGTACTAGTTTATTATTAGGCCTGTAATGATGATTGTGATATTTAGAGCTCGTTAAAATTAGTCGTGTTTGTGTTTCTAAATTGCTGGAACCTGAACGCATGGTTACGTTTTGTTGGTGGTTGTAACGAGGGTGAGATTTAATTTCTAGATATACGAGTGAAGAGTTGTCGAAGTTGTGAATGATCCAGGCTTTGTGACGTTTTTGTGGTGGCAGTAACGCTCACTGATTATCGTGTCACACTTTGAAGCATCAACAGTCACAGATTTCTGCCCTGTTCTGTCTCGGTTATAAAACGTTTCTCCTGAGAGTTTTCATGGCTCTTTTTAAAAATCTTCATTACATGACGTTAATGGCGTTTAGCCGCCGCTCTGCTCTTATCCAGAGTGCCGTGAACGTGTCTCTGTACAGTGGAGCGCTGTTAACACGGTAGATGTGTGATGATTAATCGATCACTGATCTATCAATCCATTTCAATCAATGATTCAAAAATCGATTAAAATTTAATGAATCACGATTCACTGATGATTCACTAACTGATTTCATCCTGATAACCCATGATGCATAATAAACTTTGACAAATGGTTAATTTTAATTTTGATATTAAAAATTCAGTTTGGTATCCGGAGCTGTACGTGGGCGCGCCGTGTTTGTGGTTGCTATAGCAGTCTCGTGAGATCATGTGTCGCTTTGCGAACAACATGGCGGACGACTCGGAATTCCTGAAGCCGCGGGCTTTTAAAAGCCCAGCTTGGCAGCGTTTCTTACAATCTCCGTGCCTTATGTCCTCTCTGGACAGTGAACGCTGAGTCTCACGAGGTGATTTTCACTTTAACACAAATGAGTGTATTTTTGTGTTTTAAAAGATTGAGACAAAAGTCATGAAGTTTTCATTGCTTGTTTGTTTGTTTGTTTGTTAGTGTTTCGCGGTTTGAAAATTAAAATGTGCCAGAAATGACTGAACTGTGATAGTCATAATTACATTCAAAGTCCGTGGAGTGACTGGAGTCGGAATGAAGATTCCAAAGGCAACACGACTTGGTTTTTTTATTGCTCTATGTTTCCAGGCTGACAGTTAACAGGATATTGACAATGATTTGCACCAGTTATAAAATGGAGGACAAAAAAATGTGAATCGGAAGGTCAAAATCATGATTCGGATCGAAGCGTGAAAAAACTGAATCGTCGCACCTCTAGCAGTTGGGATCCAAAGAATCCGACCGTGTTAGGAGTGAATCCGTTGCCCCTTTTCCACCAAAGCAGTTCCAGGGCTGGTTCGGGGCCAGTGCTTAGTTTGGAACCGGGTTTTCTGTTTCCACTGACAAAGAACTGGCTCTGGGGCCAGAAACACCGGTTCCAGGCTAGCACCAACTCTCTGCTGGGCCAGAGGAAAGAACCGCTTACGTCAGCGGGGGGGTGGAGTTGTTAAGACCAACAACAATAACAAGACCGCAAAAGATCGCCATTTTTAAGCAACGAGAAGCAGCAGCTGTACAAACGCGAAGTCATCCATTATTATTATTATTTTTTTTAAGATTTATTTGGGGCTTTTTTTCACCTTTATTGGATAGGAGAGTGTAGAGATAGGAAATGAGCGGGAGAGAGAGAGAGATGGGGAGGGATCGGGAAATGACCTCGGGTCAGAATCGAACCCGGGTCCCCGGATTTATGGTATGGCGCCTTATCCACCTGAGCCACGATGCCCCCAAGTCATCCATTATTGTTGTTGCTGCTGCTGCTGCTGCTGCTTCCGTGTTGTTTTTGCTTCGATATTCGCGCCAAGGTTTATGGAAACGTAGCGACGTAACTGACGTATACAGCAACGTAACTGACGTAGCTCCGCGAGCTATGGAAAAGCAAACTGGTTCTCAGCTGGCTCGCACGTGGTACGTGTTATAACGGTCCAGAGAATGTGGCATGGCTCGACAAGAAACTGGAAGAACTACAGTTTTTTTTTTGTTTTTTTTTTTACCATACTGATGACTTTTTTTAATAGAAAAAAAAATGTGTTGACTGTCAGCGTAACAAATGATGTCATAAAATTTTTCTGCCGGTGTCTCAAATATTTTACTACTACACCGCTACTGATACAAACACTCCATTCTTATCCAGAGCGGCCTGGGGAGCATTCGGGGGCCCGGTGCCTTGCTCAGCCGTTCTGCTGGTCCAGGGAATCAAACCAGCAACCTTTTAGTCCCAAAGCTGCTGCTTTAATCTTTAGGCCATGGCTTCCCTCATGTATATAGCGTGCTGAGGTGTTTTCTCGTACATCTCAGCAAGCTACATAAATATTTTCCTGTGTTGTAAAGAGGTCTGTTTAACATTTTCTTCCAGACAAACCTGTGAAGTTTTAATATCCATGCGTGCTTTCTTCTGGTTACTTTCCTTTTGCAGAAGTGTTTCTGTGATGCTACATGTTGATTTTCCTTCAGAAAGTATTTTTCTGTAAGTGTGTGTGTGGGGAGAGATTTAGAGAAGGAAAGAAAATTGCGGTGCGCCAGGACATCGGTTACTGACACTCAGACTGCTAGTTTAAAGTGCCTTCACAGGCGTTCTCAATTGCACACATTTTCTGTAAGTGCTGCTTCAAATTGCCCCAAATTTGGCCGTGATGTGAGAAGATTAGCTTGGATGGCTCTCGCTCGTTTTTGGCGAATTCGGCTCACTGGAGAGCGAGTCGCACTCGCTCGCTCGCTCACTCGCGTGCTCTCTCTCTCTCTCTCTCTCGCTCTCTCTGTGTGTATGGCACACTGCCCTGAATTTCTGCACTTGCCAGCTTTTACATGTTGTCTTCATCCCAACGAGGTCACGAATGACTGCCCATGTGTTTGCACGTTTATCACACTGCTGGTCCAGCAGGGTTCTGCTTTAAACACGGCCTCACCTGCACCGTCACACTTCACCCTGGATATCCCTCAGCGTCACTGAATCCTGGAATCTGATTGGTCAGAAGTTGTCGATTGACTTGACTTTCTATAATGGCGGCTTGAACAATAATTACAGCTGCAATTCAGATCATGGGTTGATATTAACACGCTCGATTTAATACATTAGACTTTTAATCCGAACTGCTAATTCACAGAGTTTGTATGGTAGACGCTGTACAGGAGTCTAATCCAAATCTAATAATAAACAGATAAAAAAGGTGATTTAACGAAGAATAACATTTATTTTTTTCGCGGTCTGGTTTCCATCAAGTCCTGCGCTCTGATTGGCTGGCGAGCAGGTCTGTATCCTACAGTACGGACCCTGGTTACGGACCTCTGGCGACTCGCTCGTTCACAGCAACAACAAAAAACATCGTAGCAGTTTTTGTCAACATTTATTTTCGCATTTCTCAGGAGAATCGCATTAATTTTACAGCATGGATAGCGATAACGACAGTGCTCCCAGCGAAAGCGAGTTTTACTCCCCTGAGGAAGAAGAAATAAAAGAAAACATTTCAGGAGAAAGCTAAAAACTGTAACTTGCTAACGCCAAGCAAAAACATGGCTGAATCCTGAATGACTTCTATTTGTATAAATAGGGGACTACATAGGCAGCAAAATGTAGTGTTTTTCCTGCCATGGAAGTGCACTTGTATACCGAGGAGGAAGCCATTTGCATTACAGCCGTGAATGAGGATTCAAAATGCCGGCTCGGCTCAGTTTTCCCTTTCGGGCGCTCTCGTTTTCTGTTAGAATTTGGTAAAGAAAAAAATAAATATATTATTTACCGGGGCGGCACGGTGGTGTAGTGGTTAGCGCTGTCGCCTCACAGCAAGAAGGTCCTGGGTTCGAGCCCCGGGGCCGGCGAGGGCCTTTCTGTGTGGAGTTTGCATGTTCTCCCCGTGTCCGCGTGGGTTTCCTCCGGGTGCTCCGGTTTCCCCCACAGTCCAAAGACATGCAGGTTAGGTTAACTGGTGACTCTAAATTGACCGTAGGTGTGAATGTGAGTGTGAATGGTTGTCTGTGTCTATGTGTCAGCCCTGTGATGACCTGGCGACTTGTCCAGGGTGTACCCCGCCTTTCGCCCGTAGTCAGCTGAGATAGGCTCCAGCTTGCCTGCGACCCTGTAGAAGGATAAAGCGGCTAGAGATAATGAGATGAGATGAGATATTATTTACCAGCTGAAGGTTGGTCTGTATGGTGAAATACCGTGACCTCGGCCTTGAATACTGACCTCTGTCCAGAGGGCCTCGCTCAGTACTTTCAAGACCTCGGTCACGGTATTTCACCATACGGACCTCCCAGCTGGTAAATAACATGTATATCTTTTGATATGGTGAAGTTTTCTCTGAAGGGATGGTTTGAAGGAATCTCCAGTGTCAATCTTTTTCAAAAGACCGTTTTTTCCCCCTCTGTTTTTCCAACACAGGAAAGTCCTCAGTTGCAAGTTTTCAGGAAAGAGGGACGAAAGGCTAATGAAAGGAATTTCACCAAACTTTCACCATTTGTGCTCTTTGGGACAAACATGAACTGATTTAGATTTTGAGGTTAAAAGGTCACAGGTCAAGATTACCGTGAGGTCAAATGTCCATCCCCAAATCACAACTTAATAAGGCGTGTAGTCTACCAGGCGGAGGCATCCCCATCGACACCGCTGGCGTCGAGTTCTATCTCGTTAAATTAGTTTCAAGGACGGAGAAAAATCAATGCTTGTGATTTAATGGCTATGGAATGAACTTGAAGCATTCCATAACTACAAGCAGTGGGGAAAACAGCATGATATATTGGTCATTAGCTACTAAATTAAAAATGGTAATGGTTAGCAAAGTGCTGAGGTTTAAGAGGAATAAACCACTTCAGGATGTGCTGTTTTTCATAAAATAATAACGGTCAGGGTGATGAGAGTAACTCTGCTTTGTGTCAGAACATAACACAATGCTAGTCTGGCTAACGCGACAAAGCTCTCTGAGCTATTGGTCTGGCCAAGATATTAAGCCCAACCGTTTCCCAGAGCCTGTGGTTGACCCGCCTCCCTGAAATGCCTCAGTTTGCTACTGGTCGAAGCCAGAAAAGGCTGTGACGAAGCTTAAACCAATCACATCACTCTTTCCTCTGACGTATGTGACACGACGGGGCTAACTGGTAGATTAAACTCTTACCGAAGCCGGTCGGGAGCAAGGCGAAAACGTCCTTCCTTTCAATAAATACCTCCAGGGCTGCTCTTTGCTCTGTTTTCAATGAGAACTTCCTGTTGAATGCTTTCAATACAGCATCTATGCGTAATAGATGCGGAAGCGTGAATGAAGCGCTTCCGGCATAGATTCTGTAAATAATCTATGGCTTCCGGTCGCAGTTCTACTACGTCAGTGCCTTGAACACGCCTCTACCCAGGGCCGTTGGAGATGCTCAAAGTTGATTGGCTCCCGATTTTTCGGGAGCTTGGAAGAGCTGTAGATAGCTTGCCTGGCCAGACTAAGCTCGCAACAGGCCCTCGTGTTGCGTCACGCTTAGGATGGGCGGGCCCAGGCTAACACAATGCCACAGTTATTGATTATTTTTCCATAGTGGTACGTCCTGTTGTGTTTTATTCCTTACGTCACCTCTTTGGTGATGTTTATTAGCTAGTTAAGACCATGCTAGCGCTTATTAGCTGCCTGCCTGCCATTTCTGTATCACATACATTCAAATGGTGTTCACTACATTTACCAAACAATTTCACACGAACTGCTCATTCTTGTTTTATTCATGACTTCACAAGTAAAAGTTTGTTGACGCAGCGTTAACGTTTTTTTCAGTATGGCAGTACATGTGGAAATTTGGTTGCTAATCAGTGCTAAGTGTAATTATGGTGCAAGTATTTTAGTTATAAAGACTTTTTTTTCCCTGTGGGATTTCTCAGCATATCTGAGGAAAATGTCGATATACCTGACAGATTTGTTGCTATATAAAACGTGTTGTCAGTCTGCTCAGCCACTGCGTAGCTTGTGTTTGGCCGTTAGCTTCCACAGCATGAGTTTATAACAATAGTTTAATGTTTTATTGACGCAGCTTCTATCTACTTCGGTGTTTATTAGCTGGTTCAGGAAATGCTAGCTGGCTGTATTTAGCTGCCTCGTCCCTGTCAGATCAGACATTCAGGTCGTCTTGTGTGTTCAGTGTATTTATGAGAAAGTTGTTACCTGAAGTAAACATGTTCGGTGGCTCAGACTGCGGATGGCGTGGGATGAAATGATTCTCTGTATGACTGGCTATGTGGAAGTTTCTTGAGCAGTCAAGGCTAAGTGTTGTTCTCCTCATAAGTCTTTTCTTCATCATTTATTTTGCCGCTGAGTGAAAGTTGAAGAAACCAGATGGTTAATTGTGGTTTTAAACTATTATTTATGGTCAGAACTTGAACATAAACATGACACACACTTGCCAAACAGCGGGACGTCTGACAAATCTGAGGTAGTAGAGCGTTCTGTCAGTAACTAAAGCTCGTACAGTATGCAGGGCTTTCCTTAAAGCAGGGATAGGCGGTGCTCCGCCGTGCTGTCACTCGCACACCAAAAAAAAAAAAATCAACCATAAAATTAATAATGCACAGCACTTTCCGCACCTAAATATCTCCTATTCTCCTCTGAAAATGAGTGATAACTACAATGTGATATGTAGGTCTCGACTATCCTGGGACTCGACCCAGAAGTGAGAATAAAGGGTTTCGCTGTGTGCACTGACTGCCATTCGCAACCAGAAATAAAACTATGTTCTAGGCACTGGTCAGTAGATGGCGCTGTTGCGTGATTTGCCCTTGATTCTGTTCCTGGCATCCTGGAATTGGAAATTGAAGAGGTGTGCGCCGAGGTGTTTTCATTTCAAATCTAATTTTGTCCCTTGCATATTTAACAAGGTAAAAAAAAACCCAGCAAATGTAATAATGTTGAACTGTGCCTCAACCGGATCTGGACGCCACCGGAATGCACCATTTGAAGTCTCTGAATTTAAAACTTGCCAGTGGAGCATGCCCCCGGACCCCCAGCAACCTTCACGCCGGGCCAGCCCTTACAGACTGGGCTCCGTATCAGTAGCATCGCTGAGACGTATATAAATGTTCCCTTGGGAAAAGCCCGGAGTGTGTATGAGACAAGGATGAGCTTGTTAGTTTTCTCAGTTTATTAATACTGTTGTTAGAACTTGTGCATTTCGGGTTATAACGTTTGGAATACTAAAAGTAAACTAGGTACATTTTTCATTCAGTTTGGTTAAGTTTAATATTTACCTCGGCTAACTTTGTTGGAGGAGGTTATGTTTTCAGCTCCGTTTGTTTGTTCCCAACGTAACTCAAAAAGTAGTGATCGGATTTGGATGAAGTTTGGTGTACAGCTTCAGTATGCTCCTCGGCTCAAGTGATTTGATTTTGATGTTGATATATGGCTTGGAGGAGGTGTGAACTCTACTAAGTGATTAATATTTTGTTCCTATCTAGACTTTCTATTTTATTGTGTTCACTGCTTTCCATTCAGTGGTTTGCTGGCCGAGCGTGGCGCATTCGGGCGTGGCTGTAGGGTGGCTTCATGTTGTGTGGGGTTTATTTTTTATTTTATTTTTGAGCCTTGCATCCTTGTTTGGGTGCACAGATATTTTGTATTTTACATATTTATATACTGACGACAACTCCTTGTTTGATTTGTCGTCTTTCCTTGCTTTCTCTGAAATTATTTTTATTTATTTTCAAATTTAAAAAAAATATATTGTAAGGAATAATTTGTCCGCTTCATTTTTGGTGGCCTTTATCTACGGGAGGTTCATTCGTGTTTCCAGGCTCCCGTTAGCACCTGTTATTTATGATGTTCTTTTTCTTTATTCTGTTGTTGTTGTGGTTTGTTGTTCTGGGCTGTAAAATCATTAAAGTAAAGTAAGGGAGTGCCCTTTGAGTTTATGTCTCGGTAATTGTGTATTCTTCCTTTAAGACTGCTCATGCATTTATGGCAGTTAAGCTGCTGAACCGAGGAATCGGATGGAGGCGAGACGAGCTGCGGAGTCACGCGGTCCTGTCATGTTTCTAGTTTTATGTTCTCCAGCAAAGAAAGCTGAGTGGATTTGACCTGATTGTGACATGTGGAATAAAGGGGTTTTATTTATTTATCTATTTATTTAGTGTTTTCCAGCTTTTGATCAGCCATCGAGTGGATGATTGATTGTAAAACTCCATCAGTTGGACGCGTGTCGGCTGTGATGAGCAGCTGGGTTGCATTTACTGCACCAGCACAATAAAGAGACAGAGAATTGTTTTGTTCTGCTCAGTATGCCAGACTCTTTGTACAGGCGGTTTGGAACGTGTTGAGTGTTTTCGCCGACAGTGTAAATCAAATAAAATCTAAACAGTGGTCCAATTATTAAACCAAACAAAATACAAAACTTTTTCAAAAACATTCAGCGATGTGATTTTGATTATTGAGTCATAGACTGGGTTTGATCACATTTGAATAAAAATAAATAATAATAGTGAGTTGTAGTGGTCTCGTACGCGGCTGATGCGTGACTTCAGATCGTGTTTTTTTTCATTGAGCAAAAGAGAAAGCCGTACTCTGTGATTTGGTTTTCTCTCTAAATGATAGTGTGACCCACTCCAGCAGTTCTTCATGCAGCAGCTCCGCCTGACCGTGACGACGTTTTTCACAATCGACAGAAAATCAAAACGCAGCCTCGCCGACAGTAAAGGCAGCAGGATCCTCTCAGCACGGCGCCTAAACAAAATGTCACTTACCCAGACTTCAACACTGCGTGACGTCAACATCATATTCCCGATCTAACCGTGGAAGTGAATTATACATGAATATTATAACCATGTGGAGGATGAAGGACAATTATATCAAACATTTATTATATTTATATCAAGGAAGATATTGCAGTTATAACCGTCATCGTTTTACCGCCCACTGAACTGCTATTCCTGACAGTTATTTGGCAAAGCTATTTTCCACACCATGAGTTTCTGAAAGTGGTCTTTTTATCAACACGTATTATGTTTATTCAGTAAAATAAAGTGTCTTTCAAAAGTATTCACCCCCCCTTGGTGTTTGTCCTGTTTTGTCGCATTACAAGCTGGAATTAAAATGGATTTTTGGAGGGTTAGTGCCATTTGATTTACACCTGTCGACCACTTTAAAGGGGAAATTTATTTATTTATGTATTTATTTATTTTAAACTGTGACACAAACAATAATTAAGATGAAAAAGCAGAAATCTGGAGTGTACATAGATATTCAAACACCCCCCTGCACACACCTTGTCGAGCCACCTTTTGTTGCAAGTCTCTTGAGGTGTGTCTCTATTAGCTTAGCACATCTAGCCACTGGGATTTTTGCCCATTCCTCAAGGCAAAACTGCTCCAACTGCTTCAAGTTAGATGGGACGGGTTGTGTTGGTGTACAGCGATCTTCAAGTTATGCCACAGATTCTCAATTGGATTGAGGTCTGGGCTTTGATTAGGCCATTCCCAGACATTTAAATGTTTCCCTTTAAACCACTCCAGTGTAGCTTTAGCAGGATGTTTAGGGTCATTGTCCTGCTGGAACGTGAACCTTCGTCCCAGTCTCAAACCTCTGGCCGACTCAAACAGGTTTTCCTCCAGAATTGCCCTGTATTTAGTGCCGTCCATCTTTCCTTCAGTCCTGACCAGCTTTCCTGTCCCTGCAGATGAAAAACATCCCCACAGCATGATGCTGCCACCACCATGCTTCACTGTAGGAATGGTGTTCTCAGGGTGTTGGGTTTGCGCCACACATGGCGTTTCCCATGATGGCCAAAAAGATCAGTTTTAGTCTCATTTGACCAGAGAATCTTCTTCCATGTGTTTGGGGAGTCTGCAACATGCTGTTGGACAAACTCCAAACGTGTTTTCTTAAGCAATGGCTTTTTTTTTTTTTCTGGCCACTCTTCCATAAAGCCCCGCCCACTCTGTGGAGTGTACGGCTTAAAGTGGTCCTATGGACAGATACTCCCATCTCCACTGTGGACCTTTGCAGCTATTTTAGTGTTCTCTTTGGTGTCTTTGTTGCGTCTCTGATTAATGCCCTCCTTGCCCGGTCTGTGAGTTTTGGTGGGCGGGGCCTCCTCTTGTCAGGTTTGTAGTGGTGCCATATTCTTTCCATTTTGCTATAATGGATTGAATGGAGCTCCGTGGGATATTCAAAGTTTGGGATATTTTTTATAACCCAACCCTGATCTATACTTCTCCACAACTTTGTCTCTGACCTGTTTGGAGGCTCCTTGGTTTTCATGTTGCTTGCTTAGTCGTGTTGCAGAGTCAGGGTCCTTCCAGAACAGGGTGATTTATACAGACATCATGTGACAGATCATGTGACACTTTGATTGCACACAGGTGGATCTTAATCAACTAATTATGTGACTTATGAAGTGAATTGGTTGGAGCAGCTCTTATTTAGGGGTTTCATATGAAAGAGGGTGAATACTTATGCACACCCCAGATTTCTGTTTTTTCATCTTAATTATTGTTTGTGTCACAATAAAACAATAATTTTCCCCTTTAAAGTGGTCGGCATGTTGTGTAAATCAAATGGTGCTAACCCTCCAATAATCCATTTTAATTCCAGCTTGTAACGTGTTTAGTTATAAGGAAATAAAACGATCCTATTCGCAGATATTTTGCCCGAATGCTGGTGAATGGTTAATTCCACACACGGCCTGGGATTTGAAGAATGAAGTGAAAATGCAGCACTGAATATCCGAGTCGAGTTCTGAACTGTGCTTTGTTTATCATCTGTCTGTTTGGAGCTGGCTGACAGGAAAATTTGTAAAACACTAAATCTAAGACTGTAATTTTATTTGGTGAATCAGACACCAATCATTTTAATTAAACAGGACCTGAGCTGTGATTTTGTCAAATTCACCAGTTAAAAATGTTTTGCATAACCACGCCCCTTATAAAGATCCTTCAAAACCTCTATATCATAAACATTTTTATTATATAGACACCGGTGTTTTACTGGAAATACTCCGCTCAGATTTTTCATACGAACTACATCCGGGACGCTGAGTGATCCATTTCTCAATATTTTCACTCGAGAGGAAATCAATGAATTGTTTTGATAAATTTGGGGACTTTGTGTTTGTGAATGTGTCGATATAATAAAAAGAACATCACACATTGGTTTGAAGATATGAAGTTTATCTTCTCGTGTTGAAAAATTCACATTTTTCATCTGAAATACATCGCGGATCTGAGAGACAGATTTAAATAATACTGGCTGGCGCGGAGTGGTCTATCAGATATATTCCATTCGGTGAGCACGATACTGAACGCGTCGAAGACAAGGAGCTGAATGGAATATATCTGAGTGGTGTAGTGGTTAGCGCTGTCACCTCACAGCAAGAAGGTCCGGGTTCGAGCCCCGTGGCCGGCGAGGGCCTTTCTGTGCGGAGTTTGCATGTTCTCCCCGTGTCTGCGTGGGTTTCCTCCGGGTGCTCCGGTTTCCCCCACAGTCCAAAGACATGCAGGTTAGGATTGTGTGTGTGTGTGTGTGTGTATGATTGTATGAGGACCCCGTTGAAAAGATGGTCATGGTGGTAATTTGAGATTGTGAACTGTGCACATAATTGGGCTGTCCTAAATATTATTATTATTATTGGTGAAGTCCCCTTCCAGCTGGTGTAGCGTTCATCAGTAGTGTTAGCGAATGCTAATAAAGCGCTCAAGCCAGTGCTATTGAGAGCTACAGGCTAACGACTGAGAAACTAAGATTTCTGTCTCCAGACTCTTCTTCCACGCTGCACGCTCACTACAGTATTTTTCACTCAGACTTAAGGATTCATTTCCCTGTGGAATTTACTGAGTTACTTTTAAAATCAACATCGACAGCTACACACAACGGCGCGACCTGGCAGCCTGATGCTAATCCCTTACAAAATCCTTTACCCTGTTGCTGTTTTGGTGTCTGGCTCAAGTCCCAGCTCGAATAATAACGGCTCACCGCTGCTTGTAAATGTGCGTAAAGAACATCTAATGAAATTTTGGGAGTCTTTCGGGTGTTCAGCGCATCTTTCTCTTTCCCAGCAAACAAAGAAACGCTTCTGTGTATGCGCAGCAGAAAACTTTCTCATCGAATATTCACATCAGCTCCAGCGTGTGACGTCATGTTGCCTTGACAACCGTGCAATTTCATAAACCATACTCAACGCTCATTCTCCATTGGGTAGAGTGACGTAATACACATAGGATAAGCGATATGCTAACAATATTGCATGCTATCAAACCAAATGAATGAAACTCGCTAGAAGGGAATAGAACACGTTTTTATTCCACAGAAAAAGTGTCCTGTATGGATAATAATTCCCGATGTTTCACTCCGATGACGTCACTCCCAGTGTTTTCCTGCTGACTGGACACACGTTGTCAAAATGGTGAACTGGTTCATGATTAAAATTCTTTTGATTAACTTGTATTTATTTATTTATTTATTTATTTATTGTGGATGTGTCCATATAATATAAAGAACATTCCACAGTGGTGTGAAGAGATGAAGTTTATCTTCTCGTGTTGAAAAATGTATCCATCATTAGCTGTGCTCCCTGGTGATGTATACGTTCATCACTCAAAGATGAACTTCATATCTTCACACCACTGTGTAATATCTTGTCTGAGCAGCAGGTGTACAAGTGTAAATATACACCGTTTGGATCACAGAGGTCTTGAATTTCGTTAAGAAATCGCGAGTTAGCCGGAGACGTCCTGTAACCAAGAGTCCAGATGAACATCGTTGTTTTAAACTGTTGAACATTTATCAGTGGTTTATCGGCAAGATTTGGGAATTGGACTCTTAATATCGGCTGTTCTGTAGCGATTAGGGCGTTCTCTGTATGTTCTGTATGCTAATCATTGAAACTCTTCACAGGTGGCACCTATAGACGCCATGGCCATGAAGCGCTCCCAGCTTTACAGCATGGCGAACAGCCCGTATTCGCAGCAGCAGCAGCAGCAGCAGCCGGGTGGAGCCTACTCCGGTCAGCCATATGGAGCTCCAGCTCCACACAGATATCCAATGGGAATGCAGGGGCGTGGCCAAGTTGGTCTGGGA
Organism: Neoarius graeffei; assembly: GCF_027579695.1. Lineage (NCBI taxonomy): Eukaryota > Metazoa > Chordata > Actinopteri > Siluriformes > Ariidae > Neoarius > Neoarius graeffei. Next base: position 118,306,349 of record NC_083571.1, on the reverse strand, counting down.
GCTATGCAGTACCATCATCAACAGGTACGGACAGTTCCCAGCGTGAAGACCGACCGGCTTTCTGTTATTGCTTAAGCGTTAGGATTGCGGATTGTCAGAGAGGGAAACTGGATAAACCTGTTACTGTGGCAGATGGTGCTGGGGTTTATGCTCTCACGCTAGCGGGTTCATCACTTTCACAGTTTACACGTCTGTGTAGGTTTGTTCATTAACACTAGTTATCAGTACATACTGTACGCCAAGTCATATGCTCACTGGCCACTTTATTAGGAACACCCCTCCATCCACCTGCAGTTCTGTAATCAGCCGATCCCTCGCCAGCAGCACGACGCATCAAATCCCGCAGATACAAACCAAGAGCTTCAGTTAATGTTCACAATGTTCAAACATCAGAACGGGAAACACTGTGATCTCACAGTGTGACTTTCTCTCACTGTGGTCTGGGTGTTGGTTTGATCCAGATGGACTGGTTTGAGTATTTCAGAAGCTGCTGATCTCCTGGGGTTTTCACACACAACAGTCTCTAGAGTTTACACAGAATGGTGCAGAAAACAAAAAACACTGAGCGAGTGAGCGACAGTTCTGTGGGTGGAAACAAACGCCTTGTTGATAAGAGAGGGTCAGAGGGAAATGGACAGGAAGGATATAGTAACTCATATCATCACTCTTTACAACCGTGGGGAGCAGAAAAGCATCTCGGCATGCAACAGCAGAACAGAAGAACACATTGGGTTCCACTCCTGCAGCCAAGAACAGGGAGCTTACAATCAACAACATGTTCCTATTAAAGTGGCCGCTGAGCGTAGATAGAATTATGTGGTAGTTTTAAAAACCAAAATGTCCCATATTTTAGATTCTCCAGCGTTTCCCTTGATGACGCTTTGTACACGATTGTCATTCTCTTAAGCAGCTTCATGAGGGAGTCGCCTGGAATACTTTACAATTAACGGCTGTGTCTCGTCAGAAGGTCATTAGTGGACGAGTTTTGTGCCGCCTTTAATATGTTTGAGATTGAAGAATAAATAATAGAAATACAGTAAATATCACAATTCAACACCACAACTGTAATAATCCGTATTCTGTCAAGAACCAAACCGCTAAGTAAAGAGAAACGACATCCATCGTTACTTTAAGACATGAAGAGACTTTTAATTCATACAAATAAAGAAACAACAGTGAATTTGAAGGTGTGTAAACTTTTGACTGGGACTGTACAATACCGTCAGTTACACAGAAGTGGTGTTGAATTCTCGAATCTGATTGGTTGGTTATTTTTCTGTAACCGCGCCTCAGTTCCTTCCTTCACACGGTATGTTCTTGTTTCTATAGAAACGGCATGCACAGGGACCTGTATGTTGAACCTGCCACGTGAACGGGTTTAACGTTTTTGTAAGGAACGTCCAGTGTCCTTTCTGAACATCTACTATGTTAACACATGACGTGGCGTTTTTTAGTGAATTAAATCTGGGCAGGTTGGTGTGGCGTATGAGCAGTTAACCCTGATCTTCAGCGTGGTTACTCTAAAGGCTAATTTATGCTGACAACGCAGTCCTCGCAGATGGCGTCGCAGATGGCGTCTGCGTAGCCCCCCCACCTTTGCAGACGCTCTGCGCGCACCTCCCAAAAATTGTGACCACCGCAGAAGCCTCGCAGACAGCGTCGTAGACAAGAGGGCTCTGATTGGTCCACTCTACATCCGCTGTACACGCACTTCCGCTTCCCTACTTTCCTGGTTTGTTTTGTTTTCACGACCGCCATTTTTAAAAACACGAGCGAAGATGGAGCAGCATGAAGAGCGGTTGATCGAGGAAGTGAGGAAGTACGTACATCTATACGACTCCAGTTCTAGTCATTATAAGTAACCGGAGGATAAACACTCCACTAACCACACCCACCAACTACTCCTAGCGATTTCGCGACTTCACGCCCCCTTGCGTTGTGGCGGTGAATAACATCACGCACGCCTATTACTCCCCGCTCAACGATAAATTACAACTGTCTGCGAAAAGCTATCTGCGAAAGCCTTGTCGCAAGAGCATGCAGAGGCCCTGACTCTTTGCTTTGCATCACCACCATATTGTTGATTTGATTATTTTTCTATAACCACATGATCATATATGTGCTTTATTCCTTATTTAAACATAGTACAAACAGGAGCAGGACCAGACGAGCCGCTGCATCCGTAGTTGCACTGTTTTTTTGTTTTTTCTTCCCGTTTACACTTTATTTTGCGAGATATTTGTCGTCTTAGACTTCTTACTTGTCCTCACTGATCTGTGATCGTGTGACTACTCAGTGCGTTTACATGCACATCCAAATCAAGCTGCTGTCGGTAATCGAGCTAAGGGTCCCAGCAGGGTGCCAGAGAAATCCAATCCTACACGCACACAAGGAAATCGAGCTATTGTGTGAGGTACATTGTGCACCCGAGCCACAGGTGGCGCTACACGCCCCATTGTGTTGGTACACTTCTGGTTGTTGTCATGAAGAAGAGCTATTCAAGAGTGTAAACAAAGTTATCAGTTCCGTATGCATTGTTTAGCCTCTTGATAATCTTTGGCTGCTTCTTCAGGAGCCAGCCAAACCGGGTTTTGGTCCCTTGGCCCCATGGGCAGGACACAGGGTAGACAGTTGGGTGCTAATGGGCCGTGTAAGTGTAGACTGCATAGTGCTATGAGTTTGAAACGCAATTCAGCTTCAGGCTAACTGCATTACAGCGTAGAACAACAGGTTACACACCACATCACCAGTACATTTGTAGCAGCATGCTATATGGTAAATCTAAAATACATTTATTCTGCCTATAAATCGCATGGTATGAAACAGTAGTTTGGTCGACTGGGAAGTAGGCTACTGTCGCAGTCGAAATATCGCCAGTCTAAATTAGCTCTTGTTAGCTGCAGAAACTCACCTGATTGAGGAGTGAATCCGATGTCCACACCGTTTTCAGTGGCTTGCGACAAAGGTCGGCGTCCAAGCAGCTCCTCGAGGATGTCTGCAAAAGGGCATGACTGAGGAGCTTGTCTGATTGATTATTCTTCTTGGCTCTAAAATAAGCCTGTTTCATGTGCTTCCAGCGTACACGGATCTGCTCCGGGGTCCTCCTGTAGCCTGCGCTGGCCAACCGTTCCTCCACTTTCTTGAAGAGGTCTCCATTGCGCGTTTTTCTCCCGTCCATGCATTTTAATATATTCAACTCCTTAAGCTGAATGAGCATGAACTCTGTCTCCTCATTGCTCCAGAAGTGCACGTTTCTGCTCGCCATTTTCTCTTCTTCGTTCGTTCGTTCGTTCTCCTTGTTCCTCCTGACCTCTTCTGCTGCTCGCTACTACTACTGTTGTCATGCCGACCGAGGCTGTTGTGTTTCCCGCTTGTGGTCTCGTCACTCGTCACTTCCGGAAGGGGCAGTGCTGAAGTAAGTAGCTCGACTACGTAGCTCGATAGGGTTTACATGCACTAAGTAGCTCGGCTACAATCGCGTAATCTAGGTCGCGTAGCTCAATTACGAGAAATCCAGTTCGGTTCGATTTCAGCCAAGCTAAGGTGTTTCCATGCCATTTAGAACTTCGATTTCAGTCGAGCTACGGCAGAAATTCGATTTTCTCTATGTGCATGTAAACGCACTGACTACTGTTGAATCCTCGTGCAGGTGGCACCAATTTGTGCAATCTGTAAATTTCTCTGTTTTTACAGAGTAGCGGAGTGAATTCCACAAGTAGCTGAGCATGAGTAAGAGATGATGTACAGTGAGACAGTCGTTAGTGCAAAATAAACCCTGACGGGGTTCACGCCAAGCGTCACGGGTTTGAGTCTCCATGAAGAGGTTTATTTTGCATTATTATACAGCTCAAGCTACTCCCGGTAAAATTGTGCGCTCTGATTGGTTCCTTGGTGGGCGAGTTTTCCCATAATGCCTGTGGGCGATTACAGACTTTCTTTCCAAGGCGCCGGTTTTCAGTGTTGCAAAAACCAAAATGACAAATTGGAAATCGAAACCGAATCAAAAGCGGCTGAAACACCGAACAGTCAGAGTTATTCATGAAAAGAGCATGAAGAGCGTTCAGAAACCACTAACCGAAAGTCAGTTTTGAATCCGCTAGCCGTTTATTCCGCATGCGTGACTCAACTACGTTACAAATATGATGTGACTGAAAGCAGCGTTACGCCTCATTCTAATGACGTCTATTTTAATCTTAGAAATAAAAAAGCCAGATAATAAACTCCTCCTTATTAACCTCACTTGCTCAGTCTGTACTGTAAAGACCTCGCGCTCAGTTAGTCAGTAGTTAATAAATAACGACCGGCTTTCTGTACGTTATCCCGGCTACTCACTGAACAAATCAATTTGACCCAAAATATTGAATAAAAGACCTGGCGACTTGTCCAGGGTGTACCCCGCCTTTCGCCCGTAGTCAGCTGGGATAGGCTCCAGCTCGCCTGCGACCCTGTAGAAGGATAAAGCGGCTACAGATAATGAGATGAGATGAGATATTGAATAAAAAATATTTTTATTTATTTATTTTTTTGGCTTCCACTAAAGACACTGCCTATAGCACCGATCTGTTATTCATACAGCGCAACAACCAGAATTGAGTATTCAACAGTGTAATAAATAATTTTTTTTCGCGGTCTGGTTTCCATCAAATCCTGCGCTCTGATTGGCTGGCGAGCGGGTCCATATCCTACGATACGGACCCTGGTTATGGACCTGGCAACTCACTCGTTCACAACAACAAACATCGTAGCAATTTTTGTCAACATTTATTTTCGCATTTCTCAGGAGAATCGCATTAATTTTACAGCATGGATAGCGATAACGACAGTGTTCACAGCGAAAGCGAGTTTTACTCCCCTGAGGAAGAAGAAATAAAGTAAAACATTTCAGGAGAAAGCTAAAATCCTCTAACTTACTAACGCCGAGCAAAAACATGTCTGAATGACTCCTATTTGTATAAATAGGGGACGACATAGGCGGCAAAATGTAGTTTTTTTTCCTGCCATGGAAGTGCACTTGTATACCGAGGAGGAAGCCATTTGCATTACAGCCGTGAATGAGGATTCAAAATGGCGGCTTGGCTCGGTTTCCCTTTTCGGGCGCTCTTGTTTTCTGTTAGAATTTGGTAATCAAAAGGGTTTGGATGTAGCTTTTGCTTACTTATTTACGTTTATATGTGGACATAGTGACTCATGTTTCAAACTTGTTCTACACCGTGCTGGCTCGCGGGTTTGGTTCGGCTGCGCTGCTCTCTGATCAGATCGGGTGAAAGCCTGCGCGCCAGGTGACTCACATCGAGTTTCCCAGAGCAATCGCCCCGGTCACGGCGGAAAGATCGAAATCAGCACAAAACGTTCTCAGCCCCTGGTGTGAAGGAATGGAAAAAGACACGCTGCCCAAAAAACACATCGTTCCTCAATGGTCATGGCATAATGAGCTCATCGGAGGCTTGAGGGTTTATGTAATCTCTAACCTCGGCGAGGGCATTGTGTCAGCAATGCTGATGATATTTTCACTCTCGCTGCTCCGAGACGACAATAATAACTTTTATCTACTGCAGGATTAGATGACCAGAGGGCATCACTTTCCACAAGCTCACGTGAAATTGGCCAGTCAGATGCCAGGGGAACCCTGCTGTCATTCATACGGACTGGCCTCACACACCGGCCTCTGATACGGGCCAAAGTTTTGAGATGCTAGTGAAGTATAATACGCAGAAACAGAAAGCAGTCTGTTTAACCCTGCAGCTAATGTCGATGAAAGCATCAGGTTCTTTCACTTCTAAAGCTTTGTCTGCTTGAACCGAACCTTTTTCGCTTTGTGGCGTTTCTCTGCGCTGCTTTAGGCAGGTGAGAACACAGCGATCTGACTTGGGTGTGGACCAGAATAACTCGTCTGAAAGCATCTAAACAATCCGCTGCCAAGTCCAACCTGGTGTAATTACAGTGAGGGAGTGAATCGACTCGGCTGTGAGCGAGAACCTCGCGTGTGGAGTGGGTTTAGTTCATCGATACGATACGATATGATGGACGCTGTTGAAAAGAACATGCTGTTGAGTGTTCTGGATATTTGGATCTTCAGGAAAGAAACAAACCCCAAAAAACTTTGGATGTGATGCACAACTTTAACGCTAGTTGTTGTTTTGTGATCTCCATGTGAACTTGGCAAAAGGTTTCTTTTCCTTTTTCCGTTGTCGGTTTTGTGACCAGTAAATGAAGTACTTTTCAGCCGTACACAGTAGATCTCTCTCTTTAACACTTACTCCATGAAATCGAGTCGTACATGAGCCGATAGCTGTAATCCACATCCGACGAGGTTGAGTGGAGTAACGCTCTTATTCTATCCACATTCAAGTCAAGTTTATTTTTTAGTGCTTTTAACCGACACTGTCACAGAGCAGCTTTTCAGAAATTTAAAGACTTAAAACATGAGCTAATTTTATCCCTAATCTATCCCCGATGATGAAGCCTGTGGCGAGGAAAAACTCCCTCAGACGACATGAGGAAGAAACCTCGAGAGGAACCAGACTCAAAAGGGAACCCATCCTCATCTGGGTGATTACAGAGAACGTGATTGTAACTTATTTTTTTCATTCACTGGATTTTGAGAAACGGAGCTGGGTTTTTTTTTTTGGCGCAAATTGGATAAATAAAAACTTTATACAAAGCGTCTGACAAATAATTTCCGTGTAGAATGTAAACAAACCGGCAAAATGACAGGAGCCATTTGTGAAAAATGTGATGATAATTCTTGGGGAAAAAAAAGAGACTTTTTTTTTCTTCCCCACCATATTTTGTTGCCTTTTTTTTTTGTATTTTTTGGGGTTTTATTTTCGAGTAGAGTTTTTATTTCGTCCTCGGTTGGTTCAGCAACACGCACCACCATTTTGTTTTTCTCTACTCACAGTATATGAGCTGATATCCTAGTAGTAGAGTAGCCAATCAGAGAGCACGATTGCTCATATCCAGTGAATGTGGAGAGAATAATATTTGTCGTGTTTTTGTGTGGTCCGTTAACGAGAGTCTCATTAGTGCAATATCTCAAGTGAGTGAGTGGATAAAGGATGGATATGGAATTAGTTTCATAACTAACAGATGACCTAATTGGGTTTTGGAATTGATCCAAAGTCAGAGCAAAGTCAAAGGTCTGTCTGAAATAGTTTCTTTTCAGTAGCTTCCTTCCTGTTTGAAGTATATTTTCAGAGTATAATAAATTATTTACAATAAGGACTCGAGCTGGTGTTGTGGAGGCGTCGCTGTCTGAATTCTACTCGTGTGCTTTGTTGAATTATGTGCAGTTTGAAACCGAACTAAAAGAATCAAAGCATTACTGATTCAGGCTCAGCAAACGAACAGGATGCGTACCAAAGAGGTGGTCGATTCCGCTGCTGTAAGGTGTTGGGACTGTTTTCAGGAGGAAGGATTTATAGCTTTCCATCACAAGCGTAGTCAGCGTAGCCCAAATTAAACGTCGAAGCACCTCTTCATCCTGCTGGTGCAAGGATACGTCAGAACTAGGGATGCGAAAACTAAAAAAAATCTTGACCGACCACCGAGCCTCATTAGCCGGTTAAAGTCGGTTAACCTATGAGTTTAAACAGGGATGCAAACGGCGCGCCTTTTAGTGGACGCCGCCTTTTTCACGGCTGAATCGTGCAAAGATCCGATTTTTTTGGGGGGGGGGGCGTTGGAGTGTCTGAATAATTTCATCAGAGTAAATTCTGTATGCTCAAAGGAAAGCAATCGGATCTGCGCGATTCAGCCGTGAAAAAGTCGGCATCTGTGCCTTTAGTTTGTGTGGAGAGATGTGATCTGCAGTAACATGCATTGTTGGCTACAGACCGAAACATACTTTCAGAACGCACTGGCCAAGGCAGGACGAAACTCCATGTGCCTTCTAATAATAATTTAAAAAAAAAACAGAATAATAATTTGTAAGCTAAAAAGCCTGTGTCTACACTTTTCTTTCGCCGAGTGGCAGCTGTGTTCAACTGGGGCGGGACATGACTGAATGGGTGTTTCTGATTTGTCAGCTGTCTTTAACTGGGGCGGGAGGGCGGGACATGACTGAATGGGTGTTTCTGATTCGGCAGCTGTCGTCCTTACACCGCATGGCATGCCCCAAGCGTTTACAACACAGAATTCCAGGTTCTCCGCTCCAAAATCGGCAGCTTCAAAACGATTGATTTTTTTTTTTTTTCACCGACAACCAAAAAAAAATTAACCGGTTGATGTTGATTTGGTCAACCACCGGTCAAACGGTCATCGGTTAACATCCCTAGTCAGAACCATTGGGAGATGTATATAATTTATGCATTGCTTTAGTGTTTTGTAGAACCTCTTAAACATCATCTCATGTTCCTCATCCTAAGATCTTCACTATTAATGTTTTTGTATTTTGAACGTTTATTGATGAGACTTCCATTGTAGGTGAGTGTGAAGGGAACGGGTTTTTCTGTTTTCCTTCAGCATGTCTGTTCTTGTCCATGATTCACTCACACACACACACACACACACACACACACACACACACTACAGATGTGCAGTAGATTTGATTCTTGCAGAACCTGTGCTGTAAATGGTCCTGATCCTCTGTTAGTTATAAAGAGAACTTTAATGTGAAGCCTCCAGGCTGCGGCGGTTCTTTAAGTGAAGCCGACTGTTGTGTGTAACTGCAGCTGTATCCGGATACTCCGTGTGCACTCACCTTGTACCTTGGTCAGGTCTTCATCCATCTTGCGACGGGTCTGCCTGCTCACAATCTCTTAATCGTTGTTTGGCAGAACGTGGGATTCGGTGCTGTTTAGCTCGATCCAATGCAATAAGCTTCCCCATCGCAATATCGTAATCCTCTCCTACATACAGCTCAAGATCGTTACTCAGCGTCTTCAGGATGGTTATTCTTGGGCGTCCAACACTTCTAGAGCCATGGGTAGGAATTTAGGGAGCTTGCCATCTGACATTCGTGCCACATGCCTAAAGTAAAGGTGATCGCAGTAGCTTGTGCTGATTCCCAGGCTGCAGAAACCAGTTCTTCTTATCTCAAGGTTCGACGTGTGATGGTGGAACCGTACCTTGAGGATTAGGGCTGTTATGATGGAAGGCATTCAGTCGCTGTAACGCAGCCAGGGTTAGGGTTAGCACACGATGCTCGACCGATCTGGACGTTAAGGTCCTCATCAGTGGAGCCATCGCTGGAAATGGTGGATCCTCGGTAGAGCGGAAATGACTCAATAATGTACAAGTCATAAGAAAGTGGTCTCTTGTGTAATATGCACTAACATGGGTTAAAGCGAGTAGCGAGGACACGATTGGGATGTACTCCGCCGCCATCTTGCCTGACCTTTGACCCGACTGCTCATGGATGACGTACTGTACACTGCATCTGCAGAGATGTTTAAACTAATTCCTGATGCTTAAATTTGTATATCAGACACCTCTGGAGCTCTGCACCAACAAACAGGCTTCGCTTCAGTCCACCATCATCGAGCTTTCGATTTTTCCCCAGGGGAATTCTTCTTCTTCCTCTTCTGCTTAATCTTCTTTTTCCTTTTCTTCTTCCTTTTCTTTTTCCTCCTCCTCTTCTTCCTCCCAGCTGAATTAATGGAGAGTGTAGCATGTTTTCTCACACTGCGGATGTTGATGGTCCTGTTCAGCTGCTCAGAAGCGATCGGCACGCTGCTGTGGCGTACTGTACCCCGCGCAGTAAGGTCACCTGACCTTTGATCACGTTCCTCTGTCTTAAAGCAGAGCGTATCTGGTTTTATGTAAGTATGGATTAAAAGGACGTACTCCTCCATTGTGTGAGTGTGCTGGACAACGATTATGAAACATTTCCCTGTACTGAGAAAAGAAGACTCATGCAGCCCTTGTTTATTCTAAGGGCAGTTCATCAACTTTTAATAAATAAATGTTCAATGCAAAGAACATAAATCTAACAGTAGGAAGAGACGGATCTACAGTCCTGTGCAAAAGTCTAATGGCCCTTTTCCACTACCCTTTTTCAGCTCACTTCAGCTCACTTCAGCCCGACACGGCTCGCGTTTCGACTACCAAAGAACAGCACGACTCGGCTCGCTTCAGCCCTGCTTAGCCCCTAAAACTTGCACCGTTTTGGAGTGGGGCTGAAGCGAGCCAAACCGAGCCGAGTGAGGCTGGGGGCGTGAGCAGACACTCCCCTGTGCACTGATTGGTGAGGAGGAGTGTCCTCACACTCCCACACATGCCCCGCGAGCACGCTGGGATCTGTAAACACCGTAAACCCGGAAGAAGAAGAATTACGAGAATTTCTGAAGCCTTATGCGCCTCACCTCATCTATATGCTCTTGCCAGTATCTGTTGGCGTTGTCGGTGACAACAAGCCACAGCACCAAGACCAGCAACACTAACGACTCCATGTCCTCCATGTTTATTGTTTACTATCCGGGTCGTGAGACTACCGGTTAAAAGATCACTGATGTCACTGTTTGCGCTGCTTAACGACATCACCTGACGTCCACCCACTTTCGCTAACTCCACCCAATGTTTCCACCCACTTCCAGCCGGCACGGTTCAGCGCGGTTGTAGTCGAAATGCAACTCCAACAGCCCCGCTCAGCTCGACTCAGCACGGCACGGCTCAGCCCGACTCAGCCGCGTTTGTAGTGGAAAAGCGGCATTAGACGCATGTAAAGAAATGCTGTCGATCAAAAAATGGCTTAAAATAATGAAATTAAATGTTTCAACATTAAAAAAAATACTATAAACAGTAATCAGTGAGCCATAATAAACAAAATAAAGTCAGTATTTGGTGTGAGACGACCCTTTGCTTAAAAAAATCTCCATCTCCGGTCCAGTGAGGTCAGTTTTATGTGGAAATGATCTGTAGGTTTTCCTGAGCATCTTACAGAACCAGCCACAGTTCTTCTGGACTCTTTGACTGTCACACTCACTTCTTCATTTTACACCAAAACCCAGCAGCCTTCATTATGCTTTCATCTGAGAACTGAGCGCTTATGGAATATACTGCTCAGATACAAACTTTTTTTCTGTAACATTTAATTTTGTGCCTGAAACAAACGAACATTTGGACTCCAGTGTTTCCCCTAGAAAATGTTTGAAGGTGCGGTGGCAAGACCTGCGCTCGGACGTCCCACCCCAGTACGAGGATACGGGAGCATTCTGAGAAATTTTTTGACAAAACGCACTCTAAAATGGTGACCCTTTGTAAGGGAATAAATGAGTAAACCTAGTCTTGAAAGAACAAGCATAACCTGCAGAGCAAGGCAGTTTAGAAAACAGTCAGGGAGACTAAATTCCCCCCACACCTAACCCCTTCAATAAAAGGCCTCTTTGGAGAGCCAGTTTTTGGTGTCTGCTTATGCTGGCGACAGAACATTCCTTTTGGTAAAGACCAGTGTTAGTTTTTGTTATTGCTAATTAACACAACAAAGACTACGAGTGGCAGAATTGGTTGATATTAAAGTAGCCACAGAATACTTGCCATGGTCAGTGTGGTAAAGCCAAGGTTTGTATCTGGGCTTGTCAACCCATGTAGGGTCCCAGCCCGAGGCCCTGTGTTTGCCCTTCTTTTGGCTGCTCTCCTCTCTCTCTTCCCTCTCTTCACATTCTCTTTCCTGTTCTGGCAGTCTGCTTTGCTCTCCTGCTTGATTACTGCTACCTGCCTAAAATGTTCATATTTTCAAAACATTTACATGGACATTTTGAAATTAAGGTGGTTTTGATCATTTCTGATCTGATATGGCATTTCGCAGATGATCACACCCACCCACTGACGTTCGGAAAAAGGGCTGTGTTTAAAAACTCGCGTCGGTGTTGTACTTTCTGCAACAGTGTATGCTCGAATTAGGGATGGACATCACATAACCAATAGCCTAGATTAATCAATAATTGACCATTAAGAATTTCATTAAGAAGAATGACGTTCATGTTCATCGACAAAAATGAATAGCCTATAGGTTGTTGCGTTGTGCGTAGTGCAAGTCTTCAAGCAATGAATTTCGCTGTCTGTCACGGACAAACATTTGGCCGTACCCTGGCTTCAGTTACCTACAAGCTTCCGTAGCGTAGGTCAGTCGCTTAAAAATCAACATGAAGCAGCACGGCGAAGTGTGGCGTGGGACCATTTTTAAATGTCCAAGTTTACTGTCATCATTATAATAGAGCGTATAAATACAATTCACCCACAACAAAAATGATGTAGCCTACCATTTGAACAGCGCGCACCGGAGCCTTGTAAAATGACGGTGGCGGTTCATCTCAATTCCAACTATGGACTCGGTGTTAGACTACGGACAAGAAGGAGCTGGAACATCTCATAGTAAAACTAAGATAGTTAAATACAAACGTTATGGCTTTGGTTCTAAAAACACACTGAAGAGGGTCTGAAGTTTTGATATTTAGTGTATAGGCTATCAGATAGAACCTGTGGTTTGTATCCAAGGACGGCTCGCAAACCGCAAGATCTAGAGTAAAACTAAAATATCTAAAAATAATTGATTACAAAGACGTGTTTTTATTATGAAAATAAATCGAAGAGGGTCTGAAATATTGATCTTAAGAGTATTTAGGCTTATCTGTAAATGGGATGATGCCGTCGTCCGTTCACCTATATAGCCTATTAAAACACCGACGCCGGCCGCCATGGGATACAATACGGCCGCCGCCGGCTGCCATGGAATCTAATGGGATAAATTATAGCAATAATTATGATTACTTTAATATAAAGATGTTAATTATTATTCGATTATTCATCGTTAATTCTCCCGACAATCGGCGAAGAAAACGTAATCGAAGCCGTGTAGCAGTTAGTTTACCTCAGGTTGGCTTGGCTACGCTGCTCCAGGCGGAACGTTGTCCAATCAGAGCCCACGGCGACCCGTGGAAACCAATCAAGTAACTGCTAGCTCGGCCAGTGGAACTGCGCTTCACCCCAAACGCAAAGACTGGGCAAGCAACGGATAATGTAGTCGAATACATATAACTCCTAGGGGTATTCCTGAAGGTGCGGCGGCAAAAATCAAGGTGCGGCGGCCCGCCGCAGCCAGTTGTACATAGCGGAAACACAGGACTCAATGTTTTTGTAATAATGTAGAAGTCATAAAATAGAAATCTATAACAAAGTTAGTATGAAAAAAACAGGGGGCTAAGACTTTTGCACAGCACTGTGTATGGTGTATTTGTTTGTAGTAATGAGCTCATCATTTCGTTGTCATGGTAACGCATGGACTTGTGTGGTGGATGCGTTATGTAAACAGATTTGGGGAGAAACCTGTGTGTAATAGTTAATACAGGTGATGTTTTGGTGATTTTGGAAGGAGTCTCCAGTGTCAGTGCTTTGTAGCCGTCAGTAAGTTTCCTTGTAACAGGACAGAGCTGTTTCACCACGCCCCCTTTCAGAACATGTGCTTCCTTGCTGAGCATTTTTCATTTAACGACTAATTTAATTGATTTTACATAAATGGGTAGCTCGATCACATGAGAAACTTTATTATTATTATTATTATTATTATGTACTTGATTATCAGTAGAATTATATTTGAGATCTGACTTTAATGGTTTTGTGCTGAAAACCCACCCTTTACTGTATGTACGGCACCACTTTGCTAGACATTTTAAACCTTCAGTATGGTAAAAGGCTGGGTGATATGACAGTGTAATATCGATATTGTGATAAATTGTCACGATATACTTTTTGGAGATATCGTAGGTATCCTGTTTGTTGTTTTTGTTTTTTTCCCTTCCCCCCAAACATTTTAATAGCAATCACAATCTCTGATTAGAAGCAGCTGATCTGAATTTGTACCGAAACCTAAAAATTAAGTATTTTTTTGTACAATATTATTATAAAATGTATTTTTCAAGTATTCATAAAAAGTATGTGAATTTTTTTTTTTTTAAGTCAGTTTTTTTTTTTTTTTATGCCTCCGCCACCGTAAGGTGCAGGAGGCATTATGTTTTCGGGTTGTCCATGTGTCCGTCCGTCCGTCCGTCTGTGCATCCGTCCCGCAACCTTGTGAACGCGATATCTCAAAGGCTAATGAAAGGAATTTCACCAAACTTTCACCACTTGTGCGCTTTGGGACAAACATGAACTGATTAGATTTTGAGATCAAAAGGTCTAAGGTCAAGGTCACTGTGAAGTCAAATGTCTGTCTGAAAACCTTGTGAACACAATATCTCCAAGGCTGATACAAGTAATTTTACCAGGTCATGATTACTGTGAGGTCAAACGTCCGTCCCCAAATCACAACTTAATAAGGCGTGCAGTCCACCGGGCGGAGGCGTCCCCATCGACACCGCTGGCGTCGAGTTCTATCTAGTTTTTAGTGATTTGTAATTTTTTGTTAAAGTTTTTTTTTTTCCCCCCAGATGCCAAGCCTGAATATTGTGATGCATGTTGTGTATGAAATATCAAGTATTGTGGTGATGTATTTTTGTCACATCGCTCGGCCCTATGGTGAAGATGTTAATAATTTCCTGTGCTAAAAGCTCATCTTATGTGCTTAGTTTTAATCTCTCTGAATGGCAGTGCAATGGCAAAATATCCAGATCAAAATTCTTTGTCGTGTGTGTGCAGGAACACTAGCTAAAAGGTGCTGACACATGGCTGAATTAATTAGCAGAGCGAAATGGGGTGTGCAGTCGTCATAGCGACTCGTCTCAGTTTTCAGCTTGGCCTGAATGATGAATGCAAATAACTCCAGATGAGGCGACGGGGCCGTGCCAGTACCAGCTGCTCCCCTGTAAACCTGTTACGTAATCCTGGTTGGGATAACCTGTGGTGATTTGGCGCTCACAGGATACGATATCAACACACACATACACACACACACACACTTTCTCATTGCTTATCATGAGGCTTCGCGCTGAGGCAGGCAGGGATGGTGCTCTGCTATCAGTGCTGATTTTTGTTTTTAATCTGACCCTCGAGTGTTTCAGCTGCTGATTAAGTGATGAGAGAGAAACTTTCCTGACAAACACCGCATTCTGCACTCAGTCCCTCACTGAGAAGAAATTTCACCATTCTTCTTGTAAAAAGGAAACGGTTTAATGTTTTCCCTTGTGCGCAGCAAGCATGCCGATTTTGATTAGGCCAAAAAAAAAGATAGTGTGTTTCAGGTAACATGAAATACTAAAATAAGGTCGGTAGGTAGGAAAAAGTTTTTTTTTTTTTTTTCTTAATTTTTTTTTATTTTGTTCGAAAAAATTAACACAAGTAAACATCTTACAAAATAGTATTTTGGCACAGAATCCTTTATACCACACATCATAATAAAATAAAAGTGTTTTAAATCTTTAAACGAATAAAAAAAATATCGCAAGAGTTCGAGTTATGATCTACGGAAGCGTATTGCTGCCACACTCAAAAAAAAAAAGTGGCTTAGAATCAAGTAATTACGTGAAAAGATATTGTTAACAAAGTTATCACGTTTTTACAATATATTTATCATGTAATAACATAACATCACGTAATTTCATGATACGAAATTATCACGTTATTTCATGATATTTTCATGTAATAACATGAAAACACCTTATCAAGAAATAACGTGAAAATAACGTCCTAGGCTACTTCCATTAAAAGCAGCCGGCCTCGCCTACTGTAGAACTTGGGTCGAGCAAAAACACCGAGCAAAAACATGGCTGAATCCTGAATGACTCCTATTTGTATAAATAGGGGACTACATAGGCGGCAAAATGTAGTATTTTTCCCTGCCATGGAAGTGCACTTGTATACTGAAGAGGAAGCAATTTGCATTACAGCCTTGAATGAGGATTCAAAATGGCGCCTCGGCTCAGTTTTCCCTTCCTCCTTCAGTATACAAGTGCGCTTCCATGTTTATGCAGGAGGGCTGATAGAAGTGGCGAAACATTTTACTTTTTATCGGTTCTTTCACAATTTGAATGCGTTGAAACAAAAAATTATGACAAACTAACGCCGCTTACACTAAAATATCGAGGGAAATTTGTAATAAAAACTTTATGGTCGGCAATTTCGCCGCCGAAATTCTCGGTCGGTCGGGTTACCGGAAACACACTACTTTTTTTTAATTTTTATTTTTTATTTGGCCTTAGCAGAATTCTGACCAAGAAAAGCCGAGCCAACTGACTTCATCTAAACTATTTCAATCTCACAAGGAGACACAGTGAGGATAAACAAACGGTCACTTACAAGCAAATAAACAGAAATAACATCAAATATTCTCATATTTAATAGTCCCAGTAATTACACTGCACATCATCGAACAAACCAAAAACACTGGCTGAGGGCCGTGTAGGAAGTGATACGGTGGGAAATTTTATTCGTTATTTAGGAATATGGTGACGAGAAAAGCTCAACATCCAAAGTGGTGGGACAGAAACGTTATCATGAGAGAGAGAGAGAGAGAGAGAGAGAGAGTTATAGCCTGACGATGCCACAGCTGCGAGTCAGGAGAGCAAAACACTGGCCATGTTGGGAGGGACGGCATTAGAGTCACAGTGACCGTAGCAAATCATGCATCACTAGCAAAATGTATGCAGAAGAGGGTGGATAGCTCTTTCCAGCTGTGCTGCATTTCCTCCTTCGGAAAGATGTACTTGGTTGGCTTTACGTGTCTCAGAGGAAGCACGAGTTTCCCTTCACTCTGCCTGGATGATGGTCGTGGTGTGAAAGCGAGTCTGGTGGGAGGGAACTGGAGAGAAAATAGGGGAGAAACTGTTAAAGTGGGAATAGAAATCACTGTAATCAATCAAACCAGGAGAACATGGAGGCGATGCTAAAGAAGTAAGCTAGGAAGTGATCTGACTGCACCGCAGGGTTTTATAACTGGGAGTGGCTTTTTAATTTTTTTAATGAGGCTGAGAATAAGAGCTGGGCAGTGAGAAACAGGTTACCGTGATGACCGTTCTGAAAACAGACTTGGACGTGTGGCAAGAAGCATTCGGGATGTGCGTTTATCAGGTTCTTTTGATGCAGGAATATCGTTATACTTTTTTTTAAAATGGCCTAGTTAAACAAAATGGCTTCGTCTTCACTACATGAGAGTTTGCTCGAGATCGGTTATTAGCGTTCTGCGTTCTTATTGAGAATCAGAAATACAAGAAGTGTAACCATTATGCCTGTATAGAAATAAACTGTTTCCCCCTTAATTAGGAAATTATTAATTATAAAGGTATATGATCTAAAACACCTTTTTTTTTAAAGTTTGTTGTTGTTGTTATTATTATTATTATTATTATTAATAATTAGCACTAGCAGTGCTGGTACAGACTGTTACTCCTCACTCAGGATCTTTCTACCTTCCTCCTCCTCCTCCTCTCCTCCTGATGTTTTTAGGATGCTATTTCTCCCTCAGTTTTCAACCATCATCACCAGGTTTCCCGTGAGGAATCCCTCTGGGCTGAATTATGTTGCTATGACTTTTGGTGCTGATCTGGATCATTGATTCGGAATGATCCATGAAAAACAGGATTTTTTTCAATCACTTATAACTGTCAGTTTTCATGATTTTTATTTTTATTTTTCCAATCAGTTTAAAAAAAAAAAAAGATTTGTTCAGTGCAACAGGGTGCAACTTTTCCTCACTAAGCGTCATTCTCCATCTCTTACCATTCCGGATCTATAGTGTACGGTGGCTACACCTGTTTGTAAGAGCTAGCACAAATTACGCTGACTTTAGTCTCTGTCTCGTTGTTGTTGTTGTTGTTGTCCTTATGATGATGAAATAATGACAGGATTATGTTGGGTGACTCTGTGTTATAAGATGCTGGTGGACTGTCGGGTGTCGGCACAGTGAGTGACCACAAGAGTGCGGGTGTTTTAATCAGGATTCGTTTGATCATTTGTTGGAGTCTGTGAGTCTCGGTGTAGTTGATGTGGTGTATTTGACCTCCAGCAGGTCCCGGCGCAGTACGGACAGCAGGGCATGGGTGGGTACTGCCAGCAGGGTCAGCCTCCATACTTCAGCCCTCCTCATCAGCAGCCTGCCGCGCCCTCTCAGCCTCACTACATGCAGCCACGAGCTCCACCGCAGCAGGTAAGAGCCTTCATCCTAAACAGCAGACACGCAGACGACACGCGGACAGAGGACACGGGGGGGACACGGACAGAGGACACGGGGGGACACGGACAGAGGACACGGGGGGACACGGACAGAGGACACGGGGGGACAGGGACAGAGGACACGGGGGGGACAGGGACAGAGGACACGGGGGGGACAGGGACAGAGGACACGGGGGGGGACAGGGACAGAGGACACGGGGGGGACAGGGACCGAGGACACGGGGGGGGACAGGGACCGAGGACACGGGGGGGGGGGACAGGGACCGAGGACACGGGGGGGGGGGGGGACAGGGACCGAGGACACGGGGGGGGGGGACAGGGACCGAGGACACGGGGGGGGGACAGGGACCGAGGACACGGGGGGGGACAGGGACCGAGGACACGGGGGGGGACAGGGACCGAGGACACGGGGGGGGGACAGGGACCGAGGACACGGGGGGGGGACAGGGACCGAGGACACGGGGGGGGACAGGGACCGAGGACACGGGGGGGGGCAGGGACACGGACAGAGGACACGGGGGGACAGGAGTCCATTCCTGCTTTTTCTCATTTACTCAGTGTGTGTGTGCGTGCACAAGGCTGCAGTAATAAACTGACCTTGAGCGTGGAGCTGTCAGGGCCGTGTGTGTGTGTGTGTGTGTGTGTGTGTGTGTGATGGTGAGAGTACACGGTTTGTGCTGCTCATGTCCCCGAGCCTCTGTTTTATTCTTTCTTCTTCTTTCTCGTTTTCTGTCCATGGCCTCAGAAACACATCCACGTTCCTCTCGAGTGTCCGCACACTCCAGCCTGCCCTTTCCTCTCGTTAAAAACACCAGCGTCTGAATTTAGATATACATGCAGTTTGTCAGCGCTCTCACTTCCTGCTGTCGTGACTAACAGCTAGCCAGCTAGTTAACTGCTGGTGAAATACGTTCCTCACGTTGGTCACTGCTGCACCAGAGTGGGTTTTCAGTATTGGGGTCTTGATTTGGATCATATTTGTAGTGATTCATTCATTATAACAGCCAAGCACTCATTCTAATACTGGACCTTCTCATTTCTGTAGTAACATTTTAAATAATATTGGCTGGTGTTGAGTGGTCTATCAGATATATTCCACTCCGTGAGCATGATCCTGAACGAGTCGAAGACGAGTAACGGAATGGAATACGTCTGATTTATAGACCATGAATAAAAGCCATTATTATTATTCAGCTCATCTCATTATCTGTAGCCGCTTTATCCTGTTCTACAGGGTCGCAGGTGAGCTGGAGCCTATCCCAGCTGACTACGGGCGAAAGGCGGGGTTCACCCTGGACAAGTCGCCAGGTCATCACAGGGCTGACACATAGACACAGACAACCATTCACACTCACATTCACACCTACGGTCAATTTAGAGTCACCAGTTAACCTAACCTGCATGTCTTTGGACTGTGGGGGAAACCGGAGCACCCGGAGGAAACCCACGCGGACACGGGGAGAACATGCAAACTCCACACAGAAAGGCCCTCGCCGGCCCCGGGGCTCGAACCCAGGACCTTCTTGCTGTGAGGCGACAGCGCTAACCACTACACCACCGTGCCGCCCATTATTATTATTATTATTATTATTATTATTATTATTATTATACATACACGTTCCTTTTGGGTGTTCTACACATCTTTCTCTTTCAAAAGTCTCTCAAAATCTTCCGTATTTAACGAAGCAAACCTGGCGGCCAGTGAGCTGGTGGCTCTAATCCGTGTGCGATGAGATTGAGTGGAATAACTGTTTTATTCTCTCCACGTTCACCGGATTGTGAGAAACAGAGCTTTTTTTTTTTTAAATTTTCTGCAAATTTGATAAATAAAAACTTTATACAAAATGTCCGACAAAATAATTTCTACTTAGAATGTAAACAAACCAGCGAAATGACGGGAGCAATTTGTGAAAAATGCGATTAATAGTAATTCTTGAAAAATTAAAAAATACCATCAAATACTTTTATTCCATATTTTGTTGCCTTTTTAAAAATTTTTATTTTTTATTTTTGGGGTTTTGTTTTCGAGTAGAGTTTTTATTTCATCCTCGGTTGGTTCAGTAACACGCTCCACCGTTCTGTTTTTCTCTACTCATGGTATATGAGCTGATATCCTAGTAGTAGAGTAGCCAATCAGTGTGTGCGATCGCTCATATCCAGTGAATGTGGAGAGAATAACAGGTATTATGAGCTGTTTCATTAATCTTAACAATTAATATTAATTTCCTAAAATGCTATTTATAACTGAGCTTTTCTGAATGGGACATTTTACATTTCTCTCTTTTCTTCCTAAACTGTGCCTTCATTTTCTAGTGAGCCCCGAGGGGAGGGGGGGCATTTATTTCATAATTCCTGGATTTCCTTCAGGCTGAAATGCCACTCTGTATGCGCTGCTGTGTTGGTGTTCCTGGAGCACACTGTGTATTATTTTCAGCCCTGTCTTTCTCAGCTGGGACAGAAATCTGAAGCGGGCGAGTGTGGCTCGCTCCGCTACGGCGACGCTGTACACGATGTCCTGGTTTGCCGTGTTGCAGCTCAGTGCCGAATCCGAGCTTTGAATCTTCCTGTGGATGAGTCGCTAAACAAGCTGTTCTCTCGGTTTTGGAACCCCACTCGTGCACTGCTCTGTGCCAGGCTGGAGGCTCGGGCCTGCTCCGCACTGTCCGTGTGCGCACTTCCAGGCGTATAGAAGGAAAGCAGCACGCTGACCTGACCTTGTGATTTCACTGTGTGCTCTCGAGCCGAGCCGAGTCGTGATAAAGACTGTTCATCAGGAACACAATCTGAGCAGAGATACACGGAGGACTCGTGCCAGAGTATGATTTTTTTTTTTTTTTTTTTAAATATCAAACCAAGGTTCCTTCTAGGAGTGATTAGGCATGGAACTTTGAGCTAAAGATATTATACGTGTATCATATCATATCAGACATTATATCATGTCCTCAGGAAAGACGTCCAGTCTGGATAAACAGTATACACAACTCTTCACGTACGAGTCTGCACTTAATAGCAGATCTGCAGAACTTTTATTTTTAAATAAATTTGAGTGGATAGTATCTCCATCCTTGACTCTTGTATGCTGCATAAATGGGAATAAAAAATATATTTTTGAGAGTTAAAATCGACCGCAAAGTTGTCATTGGAGCCGCCCCGCTGAGCCAGCCAGCCCTGAGTGTGTGACGTCACAGCGGGAACCGGTGCTATAGGCCAAAGCCAGACTTGGCAGGTGAGAGCGGGTGCAATGGCCTCTTTGTTCGGATTTATTGGAGATTCTTCGGATTCCTCAGATAGTAATACAGCTGACTGTGATAGTCCTGAAATTGGAGCGTGTGTACATGCTACTGCTATACACGTAGAACCGTATCAGTTCGAACCATCTGAAAGTGAATCTGATAGTAACACGTCGGCCACGGAGGCCCCCATCTTACAAAATAAAGTCGGAGAACAAAGCTGTCTAGAGAATTGGATGGAATTGAACTGACCGTCTCATGTCACTCTCATTAAAACAGGATGGGTGCTATAACTTATGCAACACACATGTACATGCATGCATTTTCACTGATAAAACGTAAAAGGCTCATTAAATAATCAGATGAACTGAGACAATCACATTCTGAAGCAAATTAAATAATCTTATACCGCTAACTTAAACACACAATACAAGTTCCATGGATTAATCTAAATGCAGGTAAACGACATGTTTTTGTTGTTTTGTATCGAAATGAGTGTCGCATCTTACCCGTCTGTGTTCTCACTTCTTGAAGGCCGAGCTTGTGGGCGATTTATTTTTGAAACAATCTGACTTTCAGTTCTTCATTCATTCACTTTTTCCACGTAAGGGCGAGATATTGCTGCTGAGGCGAGCATATCCAGCGGAGAAATCAGACGGCTGCTCCACTCATTCTCCGTTTTCTCCATACTGAGTACTCCGCCATTACTGCTTGGCTCACGCTCCGGGAGAACTGGTGCAACTGAACTTACTTTCCTTTTCTTGTAGTTTTCTTTTTCTTTAATTGTTGGTACTGCACCCTCTTTCAATCCGGGCTTATAGCCAACGCTCCTCAACAGATCAGAGGTCTCGTACGAGTCTTCAGTGAAATGTGCAGAGCAGAGGAGAGACCACTTCGTAGGCGCCCAATGTGCCCGTGAACTTCTTGCAAAACGCGTCCAAATCTTTGTAGTTTGAACATTCTTGGGCCGTGAATGCAACGTAAATCCACCTTCTGTCGTGTTGCTGTACCGACCAGCAACACATCTACATGGCATGGCGATAAATTAGCTCACAATGGAGGATCGGAGTTGCAGTCAGCTCTGTGTTTTAGTATAGCGGAAATGGCGATGAGACCGATAGACTTCCTGCTGTGACGTCACGGACGTCAAGGTCATTCATTCAGACCGCTACCTATATGAATCACTTTAATCGTAAAAATTACTAATTTAGATTTATTGTTAACGCTTAAAACTATTCCTGTGCCATTCTTGAGGTCTCAAAGCATTTATAAACGAAAAGTGAGGCCATGTTCTGTGTATATGCTTTAAGTTTTTCATCTTGTTTGGACTCTGAATATTTTGGAAACAAATATGAAAAAAATGGCCACCGTTTTCCACGTACCTCCAAATGAGGTCGATCAGCAGGAACGTGTGTGTTGTCTGAGTCTGTAGTTTAGCTCTGGCACGCTGTAGACATCATACAGAAGATAACATGCACGCAAACAGAGTCTGTGACTGAGTTTATTTGTATGGAGTTTTACAGTGAATCAGATATCTAATCCAGTATCGGTCATCATATTAAGCAATCTTTTATTATTCTTTTCTATTATCTCTTAAGGAGATATTAATTCATGTCGGGTCAGACTGCTGTAGTATCACGCCTAATGTAAACATGCTACTAATCGATGTGGGATTAATTAGTCATCCAGTGATCAACAAGCCAAGCACCTTCTACTCACTCCTTAGTCAAGAAGGAAGACTAGAAGTCATTGGGATCCTCGACTCTTGTTTCCAAGGAGATACTAAATTTGATGGTAAAACCTGAGGCCGTGAGTGAGAGATTGCCTCACGTCCTGTTTTCTCAGGAGCCTTCTGAAGTTGTAAGTGAACTCCGAGCTTATTTAACACCATGGCCAAGTTCAAGGTCACTGAGAAATGGCCTCACTTCCTGTTTGATGACTTTGCCGTCACATTAGTTTATGCATCAACGATGAACCATACGAGATGGTAATAAATACATCCTCTGCCTACTTCCCAGTACACAATAAGAAAATTCTCTCCTTGTTTACACGAAGGTGTTGGGTTTTGAGCCACATGACCTTGTATCACATAATTACATTAAATAACCTCAGCAGAAGTATACTCTCAAAGAAGTGTTTGGGAAGCCATGGCCTAATGGTTAGACATGCAGTTCTGAGACCAGAAGTTGGCTAGTTTGATGTGGTGTGTTTGGGTGTGTTGTACGTTGCTCTGGATAAGAGCGTCTGCTACAGTAAATGCCTGTAATGTCGTATCATCTCAAAGTTCTGAGAGGCGTGTTGTGTTTGGATTGGTCTCACCAAATTTGGTGATGGTTGGATCAGATGTGTAGATGTGAGCAAGCTGTTTTGTTTTTTAAAATTTCAGAATGGACAGGAAATCCAATTTGGCGAAAATTAACATTGTGGTATCTGTTGAACTTGGCACGATGGAGAGACTCAGAGGAAAGTGTTGTTTTTATAACTTTGCATTGTTGAGATAAACGTTACCAGAATTCTTAACCTTGTACAAAACATTCTCTGGGCTACCAAAACTCCCATCTGGAAGTGTAATAATAATAATAATAATAATAACTCAAAGGGCACTTGATGGAGTGTATCCCTCCACCGAGCCCCATACACTGCAACCCTGCTATAACCAACTCTTTTTACTCTGAACTTTCACATATAGCAAACTAAGTTTGTGTTCCCCACCTTCAATGACAAGGAGTCAGATTCTTAAAAAAAATCATCACTGTGTCATGTCCACACTAGGGATGCGAAAACTAAAAAAAATCTTGACCGA
The DNA here is from genome assembly GCF_027579695.1 of Neoarius graeffei. Lineage (NCBI taxonomy): Eukaryota > Metazoa > Chordata > Actinopteri > Siluriformes > Ariidae > Neoarius > Neoarius graeffei. The sequence goes on along the minus strand of NC_083571.1, from coordinate 118,282,277 downwards.
CCACCGAGCCTCATTAGCCGGTTAAAGTCGGTTAAGCTATGAGTTTAAACAGGGATGCAAACGGCGTGCCTTTTTCACGGCTCGTGCAGATCCGATTTTTTTTTGGGGGGGGGGCGTTGGAGTGTCTGAATAATTTCATCAGAGTAAATTCTGTATTAAAATTACTACATAAGCAAATGCCGTTACAGTCCATGAAAAAGCCGTGAAAAAGTCGGCATCTGCGCCTTTAGTTTGTGTGGAGAGATCTGATCTGCAGTAACATGCATTGTTGGCTACAGACCGAAACACACTTTCAGAACGCACTGGCCAAGGCAGGACGAAACTCCATGTGCCTTCTAATAATAATTAAAAAAAAAACAGAAGAGTAATTTGTAAGCTAAAAAGCCTGTGTCTACACTTTTTTTCTTCCGCTGAGTGGCAGCTGTGTTCAACTGGGGCGGGACATGACTGAATGGGTGTTTCTGATTTGTCAGCTGTCTTTAACTGGGGCGGGACATGACTGAATGGGTGTTTCTGATTCGTCAGCTGTCGTCCTTACACCGCATGGCATGGCCCAAGCGTTTACAACACAGAATTCCAGGTTCTCCGCTCCAAAATCAGCAGCTTCAAAACGATTGATTTTTTTTTTTTTTTTTTTTCACCGACAACCAAAAAAAAAAATTAACCAGTTGACGTTGATTCGGTCAACCACCGGTCAAACGGTCATCGGTTAACATCCCTAGTCCACACGCATTGGCACTTGGAACGCCAGACTTGGAAAATTATCCGTGCTGTACCGAGTGTCTCACATTACCAAGCCTTATATCTGTGTATTGACTTTGATTTTTGTTTTGTATATTCGGATTCCACCGTTCTGTTTGTGCCTCGCGTGACCACTGCCTGTTTCACAACCCTGCGTTTCTTTGTTTTACACTTTTGTCCTGTTTGTAAATAAACACACTTCCTGCAATTACACCCATCTTTCACCTGCTTACACACACACAGATTCATGCGCTTCTCTTCACCCAGAGACAAACAATAAGCAATCAAGTCTGCAGTTAACGATACGTCTTAACACCATAAAGGCTTAACGAGCCTCACTTAGGTGTCGATCACTAACGATTATCGAGAACGGAGCTCAAAGGATCGATAAAAGTGTGAAGTGACTGCTGATCCTGCTAAAGTTAACACCTAGTTAAAGCACACTGGTGGTGTTTTTATATCCTCTGCCCCGCCCAAATCACATGAACTGAACAGTGAAGATTTAGAACATGTAGTGAGTCAGTGTTTGGAGATTGAGGTTACTGCTGTATCATAGTCAATCATTTCCATAAGAGGAGATGAAATCCTCGCCCTCGTTCGTGATCCTTTAACTCCGTCAGTGAACTGCGATAGTGACTCGGGAGGAGGAATGCGTGATCGGGAGAATGTGCTGAAAATTTTGCATATAATGTGAGAGTTTGGTGTGACAAGTGGGTCCATTTCAGTATTCCAGTATAACTTTTGGTATAATGAACTATTTGGATGTCCCTCAAGGAGTTTGTTAGAGCAGGGTTACAGTGGATTTGAATATCCAGATGTTTACATACATGTCCAGATTTGCATCAGAATCTAATCAGTTGTTCCTCAGCCCATGGTTCACCTTTCCTCCAAACTTCTTCAAAATCCGTTTGCTACTTGTTGAGTTACGTCGGGAACAGAGAAACAAACCGAGTCGAAAATGCAACAACCTCTAAAGAAGTTGGCAGAGAGAGAGGAGGAGGAGGAGGAGGAAGAAAACCTACGGATTGCAGTAATTTTACCAGCACTCCTTCAGTGCTTGGCTCCTAATTAGGGTTGAGTGTAAAACAGTACTGGAGGCCTGGGAACAGCTGCTTCTGTTTCTTTTCACTGTATAGTTTTTTTTTTCCCTTTTCTTCTTTTTAATGAACAGATGAAACAGATGGACTGATTGTTTCTAACATCCTTGCTGTTTGCTTAGATGATAACGAGTCAGGAGCAATCAGATTGAACTCGGGGAGAAAAACGGGGTCTGGCGCCGAGCTCAGCTGAACTTCATCTGAACCCCTGAAAGCGTGACGGAGAGAAAAGCTGCACTCGCTGCTCTTTCTGGAATAAATAACTGAAATGAAGGAATGCCATTACTCAATAGCGGTCACACTGGCTGCATGGTTTTGCTCGGTGATCTACAGAACAGTTAATACGTCCTGTGGGATCTGAACACCACTGCACACCTTTAGCACTGGGGAAGAAATACGGCACGGAGTGAAGTGGGAATGATCGGGGGGCGCGGTCAGAGAAAGCAATGCCTGAAATTTTCAAACCGCATGAAGGTTTTTTATTATTATTATTATTATTATTATTATTATTATTAATTGAAACGGAAAGCTCCTGCTTGGTGAGGTGAAACAGACTGAAAGGTCAGCGTTTGTCTCACAATCCGTCAGGGTTCATGGAAGCAGCTTGATAAATTTGCGAAGGTTCGGTCAGTGGAGTGAAATATGAGCTTAATACGTTAATGAAACCTGTTAAGTGTGTGTAGAAATATAATCTTAAATCTTTATTAAAAATCTTAAATTGGTTATTGTAATAACTTATATATATATATATATATATATATATATATATATATATATATATATATGAGAGAGAGAGTGTGTACACACTTGGTAGCACTTTACAGTTTAAAAAAAAAGCAAACAATTATGCTTCAAGTCTAAAATCACTACAGAATAAAAATAAATAAATAAAAATCATTAAAATTCAATAAACAAGTCAGAATCTAAGAAGCATAAGCGGATTTAAATAGGATGGTTTTCAGTTGTTTCTTGAAATTAACGTTTACACAGTATTGGTATTGGAAATCATAATTAGTCAACCGGTGATTCAATTATAAAAATAATTACTTGTGTGATCTTTATTTATTTATTAGAATTGATTTTGCTGCACCAGCCAACCGACACTCCAGACCCAGAACTACAATATCACCAAAATAAACCACAGCAAAACTCATCATACTGTATGATAGGGGCGGGCAAAAATATCCTTCATTTATTTGTTTTTTCAATTAATCTCTTTTTTTTAAAAATTCATCTAATTCGATATCGAGCTGTAAAACTTATGGATTGATCTTTGAGACCAAGGTGCAGGGGTTTGTTTTCCTTTCTTTTTTTTTTTTTGAGTGAATGCTTTTCTACTGTGGTTAAAAGTAGAGTGTACTAAAAATTAAGGAAAAAGCGTGACGTTCCGGTGCCGCTTGGACACCGTTATCGAGTGAGAGTTGGTAAGCCAAGTCGACGTCAACACATAAAATAAAAATAGATTAGCATAACGCTAAACAAAAAGTTTGGCCTGTACGGAGTCCGACTGCACGTTGAGAGCTGGCCTTCTTTCTCTGATGTAGAGAATTCCGTACAGTCAGCAGTCGGATTTACTCTCACACTTTAAGATAACAAAGTTTTGCATTGCACCTAAAGACATTAACAAGACCTTCATCTTAAAGTGTGAGAGTAAATCCGACTGCTGACTGTACGGAATTCTCTACATCAGAGAAAGAAGGCCAGCTCTCAACGTGCAGTCGGACTCCGTACAGGCCAAACTTTTTGTTTAGCGTTATGCTAATCTATTTTTATTTTATGTGTTGACGTCGACTTGGCTTACCAACTCTCACTCGATAACGGTGTCTGACATCGTACTTTTTTCCTTTGTTTTTCATGCACTTTGTTTTTATGAATCTTCACTTATAAGATCAAAAGTGGCCAGTGAGTTAAATAGATGGACTCCGACTAGGATTAAGGGCAATTATTAGTCCCCGCCCCCATTAAGCTGTCTCGTGCTCAGTTAATTTTTGCTGTATAATATTTCATATCTCATTCCTGTTGAATCATGAATCGAATCATGAATCGTTGGCCTGTGATTCAGAATCGACTCGGTGCCGATACTCAGCCCTGCTCATATACAAAAGGACCAGAAACCAAGGAGGAGTGTAAAAATATAACTATCTTGATTTCTTTAAAGAAATCTTAACGTGCTTTGATTCGATTCTATTTAGTGTATGAACAGCTGGTGGTGATTTCCACTGGGTGGTCCTCGACTTTCGCTTTTATTACCGTGTACACTAAAGGAAGCTACTTCAAGCAGAATCGTCTAAATGGCTTCAGGCTTTTATTATTTCAGCTGAGTGAGATCTCAAACGGAGTTGGAGACGTTTTGAAAATCTCCAGCCTTCTCCTGAAGAATTTTGATTTCTGTCAGTTTCCCCCTCTCTGTTAGCTTTATCTCCGTGTCTGCTTTTTCGTGCTGCTGCTCCTGGCTTGGTCACGGGAAATAGTTTGGCTAAAAAAAATTAAGCGTACACCCTGGACGTACACCCTGGTAGGCGTTTTTGTAGCTAGTGGGAGCTCGGGCTGTGCGATAGATCGGTCCTGTGTTGATATGATCTCTGAGATGGCGTTGGTATTGAGAGAGATTTTATTTTTTCGATGGCGTACACTGCGTGGCCCTGTCAGTCGCAGCGACGCACTGCAGAATACGCGTTTTTAATAATGCCGGAGTGGCTGACGTTATTCCCACTGAGCTGTAGTGTCATGACTGCAGTGTAAACAGCAGCCCGTGGGTGTGATCTTGCTGTGACCCAGTTATCATTGTACTCTTCTACACACACGCATACATTTCTAAATAAATGTCAGACTCTGGCAGGCTTGGATCCCCCCCCCACCCACCCACTCCACTCCCTCCTTCTCTACCTTTCTGTGCTTTTAGTGACTGTTACAGAGCAGTGAGGTTTGTTTACGCCGCTGTATGAAGCACATGGCCACCAGCACTCACACAATACATTTCCCAGCTCGTGTTGGGGGGGGGGGGGTGTTTGTTTCATGTCACATCCAAGTGTAGATGATGCTGCTGTAGATTCTCCATCGTTTTTGCAGAGATATAGGGTTAATCTTGAAGAGTTTTATTTTTTATTTTAAATAAACAGACTCCATAACACAGGTTCACACACAATCTTTTGATTTATATCCTGAAAAACCTTCCATCTTTGTACAGGACGCTCCTCAGGAGGCGTACGGCAGCCGAGCCCAGCCCGCTATGACTCCCGGGAAGCCCAACCACGATGAGATGGGCCTGAACCAGCAAGAGCGACCCTCCAGCCTTCCGGTGAGTTCCAGAAGACCTTCTCAACACACAGGTCTTTGGAGATGTACTGAATTCTATCTATGCGTTCCACTGCTCATAATTCAGACACGCCTACTCTGAGAGCTTTTTATTATTATTATTTTTTTTATTTTTTATTTTTATTTTTTTTTTTAAAACAGGTTCCACTTTATAGAAGGCATCATTAAATATTCTTTTCTCAAATGTCCTTGATTCTTTATTTGTGCTTTGTGAAACTCCTACCTCACTAGTTTAATAATATACACAGCTCGTTAGTGTGAAAAAGAACGAAGCTGTTTTGGGGAGAGGACATGGACTCTGGTCTGTGTGGAGAGAAAACCACGACTTGGCTTTAAGGTAATTTTGTTTTATATGAAAATGAATTTATCTGTGGTCCAGTGCAGTGCCAGGGAACGTATAGAGATGGGCAAGTCTTAGATTCGAATGGAAGATTCTAGAAAAACAAGATTATAACCATCGACATTATCAAGATGAATGAGGTCACTTTGGATTTTAGGTCTGGTTTGATTTGGATTTTTAGTCTCTTCTGTTCACTTTTCTGACATCTAGTCACGTGCGTCCAAAATGTACGATACTCTGATTGTAGAAATACAACCCCAATTCCAAAAAAGTTGGGACAAAGTACAAATTGTAAATAAAAACGGAATGCAATAATTTACAAATCTCAAAAACTGATATTGTATTCACAATAGAACATAGACAACATATCAAATGCCGAAAGTGAGACATTTTGAAATTTCATGCCAAATATTGGCTCATTTGAAATTTCATGACAGCAACACATCTCAAAAAAGTTGGGACGGGGCAATAAGAGGATGGAAAAGTTAAAGGTACAAAAAAGGAACAGCTGGAGGACCAAATTGCAACTCATTAGGTCAATTGGCAATAGGTCATTAACATGACTGGGTATAAAAAGAGCATCTTGGAGTGGCAGCGGCTCTCAGAAGTAAAGATGGGAAGAGGATCACCAATCCCCCTAATTCTGCACCGACAAATAGTGGAGCAATATCAGAAAGGAGTTCGACAGTGTAAAATTGCAAAGAGTTTGAACATATCATCATCTACAGTGCATAATATCATCAAAAGATTCAGAGAATCTGGAAGAATCTCTGTGCGTAAGGGTCAAGGCCGGAAAACCATACTGGGTGCCCGTGATCTTCGGGCCCTTAGACGGCACTGCATCACATACAGGCATGCTTCTGTATTGGAAATCACAAAATGGGCTCAGGAATATTTCCAGAGAACATTATCTGTGAACACAATTCACCGTGCCATCCGCCGTTGCCAGCTAAAACTCTATAGTTCAAAGAAGAAGCCGTATCTAAACATGATCCAGAAGCGCAGACGTCTTCTCTGGGCCAAGGCTCATTTAAAATGGACTGTGGCAAAGTGGAAAACTGTTCTGTGGTCAGACGAATCAAAATTTGAAGTTCTTTATGGAAATCAGGGACGCCGTGTCATTCGGACTAAAGAGGAGAAGGACGACCCGAGTTGTTCTCAGCGCTCAGTTCAGAAGCCTGCATCTCTGATGGTATGGGGTTGCATTAGTGCGTGTGGCATGGGCAGCTTACACATCTGGAAAGACCCCATCAATGCTGAAAGGTATATCCAGGTTCTAGAGCAACATATGCTCCCATCCAGACGACGTCTCTTTCAGGGAAGACCTTGCATTTTCCAACATGACAATGCCAAACCACATACTGCATCAATTACAGCATCATGGCTGCGTAGAAGAAGGGTCCGGGTACTGAACTGGCCAGCCTGCAGTCCAGATCTTTCACCCATAGAAAACATTTGGCGCATCATAAAACGGAAGATACGACAAAAAAGACCTAAGACAGTTGAGCAACTAGAATCCTACATTAGACAAGAATGGGTTAACATTCCTATCCCTAAACTTGAGCAACTTGTCTCCTCAGTCCCCAGACGTTTACAGACTGTTGTAAAGAGAAAAGGGGATGTCTCACAGTGGGAAACATGCCCTTGTCCCAACTTTTTTGAGATGTGTTGTTGTCATGAAATTTAAAATCACCTAATTTTTCTCTTTAAATGATACATTTTCTCAGTTTAAACATTTGATATGTCATCTATGTTCTATTCTGAATAAAATATGGAATTTTGAAACTTCCACATCATTGCATTCCGTTTTTATTTACAATTTGTACTTTGTCCCAACTTTTTTGGAATTGGGGTTGTACAACGTTTTATTTTGTACCACGTTTCCCTTTTCATTTTGTCAGGAAGCCATGAACAGTGCGGTATTTAGTGTTGGAGCTCACAGAAACCGCTTCATTTTAACCCTTTCTAACGTTCTGAACAGCAGAAAGCCTGCAGTCGTCCAGTCGCGCAGCAGCAGAAGAGGCTGGGCTCCCCCTGCTGAGCCCACGGTTCTTCCCTTCAGCTTCGCCCCACGCGGTTTCTCTTCTTCATGGCGTTCTGTATGCAGTTCTCGAGAGGCACGCTGTAGTTCTGGGATTTTCCGCAGAGATGTGTTGGGAGGGTTGTAACTCGGACACGCAGCTCGTTTGGATCAGAAATGTGCTGAAGAAATGCGTTTGAGTGTGGCGTCAGTGTGAAGGAGAAGAGAAGGGCTGTGTGTTTATGCATTCCTCTCCGACTGCAGCACTTCCTCCGCTGGCTCTCTGCTCACTGCGCTGAGCTGTCAGCGTGCCATTGGGCGCTCAGCCTGTCTCTCGATCAGCTCACACGCTCTCAGCCAATGAGACGCGTCCAGGCATACGTGTATTTTATACTTGTAAAATTATACACACTTTGAGTATAGCACGCGTCACTGCTTTTATAAAGCTGTACATACAGCAGGCGCGGAGAGTTTCATCACTTATACAGCCTCTGATTCAGTCAGTGAAGGAAGGGTGGGGTCTCTACCTGTCAATCTCAGTGAAGGAGGCGTGGCTCTGGGTTTCAGTCCTGGTGAAGGAGGCGTGGCTCTGCCCCAGTGAGGGAGGCGTGGCTCTGGGTTTCAGTCCTGGTGAGGGAGGCGTGGCTCTGGGTTTCAGTCCTGGTGAAGGAGGCGTGGCTCTGCCCCAGTGAGGGAGGCGTGGCTCTGCCCCAGTGAGGGAGGCGTGGCTCTGCCCCAGTGAGGGAGGCGTGGCTCTGGGATTCAGTCCTGGTGAAGGAGGCGTGGCTCTGCCCCAGTGAGGGAGGCGTGGCTCTGGGTTTCAGTCCTGGTGAAGGAGGTGTGGCTCTGGGTTTCAGTCCTGGTGAGGGAGGCGTGGCTCTGCCCCAGTGAGGGAGGCGTGGCTCTGCCCCAGTGAGGGAGGCGTGGCTCTGCCCCAGTGAGGGAGGCGTGGCTCTGCCCCAGTGAGGGAGGTGTGGCTCTGCCCCAGTGAGGGAGGTGTGGCTCTGGGTTTCAGTCCTCATAAATGAGGTGTTTCTGGCCCAGTGAGGGAGGCGTGGCCTGTGTGCGCCTCTGGCCCAGTGAGGGAGGCGTGGCCTGTGTGCGCCTCTGGCCCAGTGAGGGTTATATATGGTGTTATAAGCATATAAGATTCACCATTTCAACATTTTATGTTGAACTTGTCTAAATAACATTTGTGTTTTGTGTTTGTTTATTCTTGGGCTTAGTTTATGCAGATCGTCCATCATCCAAGTCGCTGTGAATGAGTTTAAACGAATGAATTAAATACAAACCTGCGATTTGCATTAAAATGAGCACTACTGTCAAAGCTGCTGTTACAGTTCATCAGCACCTTCTGACCAATCAGAAGCGAGCATTGTGGTAGAAGATGCAGGAACACTCTTCTCTTCTATCGGGTTTCAGTGTGGAGGATGGAACGTTCGTCAGGGGCGTGTCTGCTTCGGTGCCTTTTTGTGTGTCATGGGACTTTTTGTGAAACCGCAACATGAACATAAAAAGAAAAAAAGGGATGGTTTTGAAAAGGAGCACTGGGCGTTTTGAAAGTCACAGAGAAGAGAGGAGACGCAGAGGCAGTGCTGGTGTAACACAGCAGCTTCTCTCCACTGAGCTATTTTTATACCTCCATGTGTCACTCTGGCCTATTGGCCCAGTGAACCCTGCCAAGAAGGAGGAGGAGGAGTGAGATGGAAAGTGTGGGGGGCAGGCGTTCAGAATCTTGTGACTCATAATGTCAGCAGTGAAGTTACTACAGGTAAGACCTGAAGCATAACTGACAGCGAGTGTTTACATACGGCTTCCTTCATCACTCATTAGAGCGTGGATTTGCCTGCAGGCTGAATATTTATTAATCAAACGCCTCACTGTGATCTGAGCTCAAACAGTCTCTCCCGCGTGCTCTCTTATTATCCTGATGGTAGGAAGAAAGCTAGTTGTTATTGTGGCGTTTATTTAAGCGTGTCCAAACACGCAGTCTTCCCTCTGAAGTCCGAGCCGAGGCTTTGAAGTCGGGATGCTGCGGGTGGTGTTGCCATGGAGACACTTAGGGATGTGCATGGGGCTCCTCTTGATGTCTCATCAAATTATTCTTCTAATGGAATTTTTAATCAAGGAGCGGTGTTTTTATTTTTTTCTGCATGAATAATAAATAGTCCCAGTCAAGGAGGTGTGGCCTGTGTGCCTGTCGGGCGCAGTGAAGGAGGCGTGGCTTGTGAGAGTTGATGTTTTTCTTCCCCAACAGGGTCATAGAACGTTAATGACATGAGATTCACCAAGCAAGATAATTACCTTTTTTTTAAAAAGATTTTCTAATCTTCAGCGGTCTCGTTTTGGTGAGCCTGTGCCCACTGGATCCTTAGATTCATGTTCTTGGGTGACCGGAGTGGAACCCGATACTGTTGTGGTCCATCTGCGTCAAAGTGCAACATGTTGAAATGCCTTTCTGCTCACCACCTTTGTAAAGAGTGATTATCATAGCCTTCCTGTTATCTCGGACAGGTTTGCTGTTCTTCACTGAGTTTTCTGATCAACAAGGTGTTTCCGCCCACAGAACTGACCCTCGCTGGATGTGTTTTGTTTTACGTACCAACACTGCTTTGTGTGAAAATCCCACATGACCATCAGTTTATGAAACACTTGAAACCAGCCAGTTTGGTGCCAACAGTCCACTCCTGTGGATGTTCTATCAGTCTGTGTTCACCAGTGTCCTGTTTTACACCGAGGTGTGCTGTGGGGTGGGGGGAGCACATCCAAGAAGGACACATCCAGGCTGGACAAACTGATCAGGCGGGCCGGCTCTGTGGTCGGCATGAAGCTGGACTCTCTGGTGATGGTGGCAGAGAAGAGGACTATGGACAAACTACTGAACATCATGGACGATGCCAGTCACCCTCTGCACACCGTCATCAGCAACCAGAGGAGCCTGTTCAGTGACAGAATGCTCCTTCCCAAGTGCAGGATGAACAGACTCAAAAACTCCTTTGTCCCTCACGCCATCAGACTGTACAACTCCTCTCTGGGGGGAGGAGGGGGAACAGGACGACAGAGGATGGGAAGGAGCAGTAGCCTCGCCTGACAATAAGCAATACCGGACAATGTGCAATATCTCTCCTGCTGGACTTGTTTTTTTCTCCTCATATCTTATTCTTTTTATATTTGTATATGTAATTACTTAATTTAATTTATCGAGAAGTTTTCTCTATTTTCTTTTCTCTGTTTATCTGTAATGATGCTGCTGGAATCTTAATTTCCCTGAGGGAACCCTCCCAAAGGGATCAATCTAATCTATTCTAATCTAACAGCCATGCCGCTCACCGTCAGTCACCGAGATCAGTTTTCCCATTTTGTGGTCGGAAGTCAACATGAACCGAAGCTCTTGTTGGCTCTCCGTGATTCAGCAGATGTACATTTGGTCCAATTAAAGTCCAGCAATCGTCCCTGATTGGTTGATGCATATTTATATCAGAATATGACAACAGACGTTTAGTTTTCACACATCAGCCACCGTGGGCATGTTCTGACCGCCCGTGCACTCCTGTCATCAGAATGAATTATACGAGTTTAGAAATGTCCTTCTGAGAGCTCCGTTTAATGTAGGTCAGATTTTTATTTTCCGTGCTGTTAAAGCGGGACTTCAGAGCCTGGCGGTGCAGACGTCCTCCTTTTCCTTCCAACCTTTATCGGCTTATAAAATATTTACAAGCTTCTGTACGCCGTTACCGTGTAAGGTTTGTTCTGCTTTCCTGCACAGAGTAAGAGTTCATAAACGCCGACTCCAGAAAGAATGAAAGTGTGACTTTATTGTAAAAAAGATCACAGCCATCAAACTTGGAAAAGAACACGGCGTTGCTGACCAAACCGAAATGAAACGGCGTCTATTTTAAGCTAAGCAGCGCTACACCCTGCTTCACTAGTTAGTTGGATTTTATTTATTTTTTTGGCCAACTTTCCAGGAATAACTTTACTGAATGTTGTAGTCGGCCCCTGTATTTAGCTAAATTGATAAATTGCCCCACACACAGCGTTGTTCCTGTGGGACGTGCCAGCTGTATACGAACAATGTGTCTTCAGTGCATCGGAGATGTATTTGGTAAGAACACACACCAGTAAGAGCCCGAGTTGTTGCCTTTCCACTGTGAAACATGTATTTTAGGTTTGCAGGCTTCAGTGTGGCTCTCTGGCCGTGTCACTGTTTCGAGATTTACACTCTCTGTGCTAACTGCATTTTCATTGTGGTGGCGTCTGGCTGCTCAGTGTGTCACTCCGAGCTTAATGCTCCACTCGTGGCGCTGGTCATCCATCACTTCCACGATCATCATTAAGCTTGAGGCTGAGAGATGAGAGCCTGACAGGAAAATACTCCGCAGTGTGCCATTAAAGTGTCCATTAAAAGTCACGTCGTTGTTGTCTTGGCATTATGGACATCTATACGGCAAAAGTTAATGAGAAAGGCAGAGGAGCGTGAATGCTGGACTCGGTTCTGAAATGCAGTGCAGCTGTACAGCGCTGTTTGAGCAGAGTCTCGGTCGGCATGTTGGTGATCTACAGGATGGCGAGCGCGATGATGATGATGATGATGGCTGTATTTGCATGAAAGTTGAAGCTTTGGAGCCTGATGATGAGACTAGAAGAGTAAAGCTCCGCTGCATCGCTCACGTCAGGTTGAGATAAAGCAACCTCTCTGCAGGGAGTCGGATTGTATTTTGAGAAATCTGTTAACCCAAAGTGAAATTAGACGGACATGTCAAGAAAAGAAGATTAAGCTTAAACTGCGATAGAAATTTATGGCTATTTGAATTGATGAAATACAAAACGAACCCCGATTATTATTGGGCTGCGTAATCTTCGTTTTTCTTAGCTGTAATTGTGTTGTTGAGACAGAGTGCAGACGCAGTGCAGTAATGTGAATTATTATCCGTACAGGACACTTTTTCTGTGGAATAAAAACGTGTTCTATTCCCTTCTAGCGGGTTTCATTCATTTGGTTTGATAGCATCCAATATTGTTAGCATATCGCTTATCTTACATGTATGACGTCACTCTACCCAATGGAGAATGAGCGTTGAATATGGTTTATGATATTGCATGGTTGTCAAGACAACATGACATCACATGTCGGCGATGTAAAACTTCCACGCTAGCGAGTGACTGACAATTTGTAAATAAACAAACATGGCTGCCAGGTTTGCTTCATTAAATATGGAAGAATTTTGAAAGAGAAAGACGCACTGAATACCTGAAAGGGGTGTGTGTGGGTGTGTGTGTGTGTGTGTGTGTGTGTGTGTGTGTGTGTGTGTGTGTGTGTGAATAATAATAATAATAATAATAATAATGGATGGCTTCTTTTGTGATTTGATGTATTCCATTCAGTTAGCATGATTTTAAACGAGTCGAAGCCGAGCAGCTGAATGGAATATATCTGATGTACCACTCAACGCCAGACAGTATTATTTAAATAACGAGAATGCACGTGACTTCACTGTAACACAACATGAATGGCGTGAAAACACAAACACAGATCTAAAATGTGGAAGAGCTGTTGTGTGACTGTAGAACTGGATTCAGCAAGAAATCAGAGTGCGCTCTCTTTACAGACTGCTGAAAGATAAAGAAAAGAGAAACAAATGCAGGTAATGCAAATGTTCAAAAGTTTATTAAGAAAAGGCCTATTTGTTATTAACTTTTCATTTTTAATGAAAGGAATCTTTTAGTTAATAGGGTATTATATTTTATTCCAACCTTTAAAAATGTGGGTATGGTTAAGAATTTTTTTTATGTAACAAAAAAATTACGTTGATTTTAAATAATAGGAAAATAAATGTTGCTTTTTTTTTTTAAAGAAAATGTTCATTTAATATTAAAAAAAACCCATGGGAAATCAGATTGGGTGAATTGTCACATGACTAAAAATAAATTTTAGATGCAGCTGAAAATCACATTCGTTATAAACAGTGATTTTAAGATCAAGTCATTCAGAGTGGATTTGTTTCCTTTAATACTCCGTATGGAGTTCGTGGAAATGTTCAATGCTGATTGGTTGCCTGGTGCTGCGCAACACAGAGGTGGTGTTTCCTAAAAGACTATTTCAGAAGATTCAAGAAAAACCGAGGTGTATGAACAAATTTCCTCTTGGCTCCTTTAAGCAGGAGAACCAAGTGATGGAGTCCCACCAAGCATTTCTTCCATGTTGGACTTGGCTGCATGATGTCACGTCTCATGTTTTTGGGAAACGAACCAGAACTCCAAAGTCCATTGGTGCCCATTCCATTTGGGTTAGTACTTTAATGTTTTGGATTGTGCAGTGGAAAAACGCCATTAAATACCACATTAGCGTTCAAGTCGACTCAGGAAAATATGAACAGTATGAAGAAATGAGAAACTGTCAAATGAACGTTATTGGCGTTGGAGGAAATGTGTAATTAGTGGAGAAATGAGCACAAGACACAGTGGCTTAAAAAAATCCAGAAAAATCCAGAAAAATCCAGTCTCCTGCCTGTTAAGTGGTTGAGTAAATGTGTGTTAGGGCAGCATGATGGCTTGTTTTCTATGGCACGTGTGCATTTCATTTCTCTCTCCCTCAGCTGTTGTCTCTCATGGTGAAAACGCGTTGTTTTGGTGGTGGTCCTCCTGCCTGGAGTATTTTTAGCTCATGGAGAATTGATGTTTTGTGCTCTTTACCTGGCACTTCCAGCTCCACTGCAGGGGAGAAAAATGTGTGTGTGGGAGAGAAAAAAAAAGAGAGAGAGAGAGATTGATTCTCTCCCTCCATCCCCCCTCTCTCTTTCACATAATCATGTGTTAAAGAGAAGTTGAAATTTTCTCAGCTCGTATTTCTTTGATCAAAGCGTTCCTGTAGAAGGTGGTTACGTGAAACATGTGCAGGATGATGATGTGATGAGATCATTCAAACACCTCAAACAGATGTGCTCCCATAAACCCAAACCATCAAGCAGCTGCCCGAGTGACCCGAGAGCTCTGATCTCTCAGGATCCTCTCACACTCCCCGTGTCCCTGCAGGCACTCGAACCGTATTCCTCATGAAAGGTTCGATTGGCAGAGCTCTTCTGAGTCTCTCTCTCTCTCTCGCTCGCTCGCTCGCTCTTCTTTTTTCTAAATAACATTGCAGTGGTGGTGAACATTTACAAGATGCATATGGAAGAACATTTCATAACCTGGGTTGTGTTGCTTCCTTTGAGTGTTGCCATGGTGATGGCTTTGTTGCTCGATCTGTTGACTTTGTTAGACCACTTTTAGCAAATTTCTTTCCAAAAAGAGACGAGTCTGAACAAACCTAGTGACTGACTGATTAAGTCCACATTAGCAACTTGAACATCGTAATGATCACCACTGTTCATCACCATTGTTTCCCTGTGACCAATCACTATTCACTATTATAGGGAACCATGGTAATCGCTGATCACCTTCGTTCCTTATGACCAGTAATACATCACTGTTTCCCTACAGCCAATCACTGATCACTATGGTTCTCCATAACCAGTCACTGTTCACCATTGTTCCTTACGACCAATCACAAATCACCTTCGTTTCCTTCCACCCAGTCAGTGATCACAGTGGCTTACTGAGAGGACCGCGTAGAGAACAGAACCATTAACTCCGGTCACTTTAGATGAAAAAAAAAAAGTGTAATCACAAGTTGGGTAGTATTAGCACGCGAGCTAAAACTCAGAGCGTTAATAAGAGCGAGCAGATGTTTCAGATGACTCGCTGTTGTGTGTTAGTTTGAGATCACAGTGCTGTGGCTGTTTAAGGGTTAAGGATGAGAAGCGATGTACGGTGTGGCAGCTGGAGGGTTGAAGTGGTTTGAATTAGGAGCCGTGTTTCTGACTGATGTTTGCGTGTGGGAGGGAAGAGGAAGAAGCTGAAGTGTGTGAGCAGTCAGGCGTAAATAAAGGGGAAGAGCTGGATGCTGAAGATTGAGGAGGACCAGGATGGAGGGGTGTGTGTCTCTCTCTCTCTCTCACTGCACACTCCTCTTATCCTCTCTTCTGAAACAAGCCGTTACATTGCTGCCATCCCGTCTGTCTGTCTGTCTGTCTTGGTGTGTAAGCTGTGCTGGTGAGGTGGAAACTCGTCTCCACAGGGAACAGTTGTACTGACACACGTGCACACACACTGCATTCTGATTTACTGAGTGTGTTAGCACAGCCCCCCCCTCACCCCCCGCCCGCCCGCCCCGCCCTGAAGGCTGCATCGTGTCAGTGCTCCCCTCCTCCATCACTCTCTCGTTTCTCCTCTCCCTGTCCCCCTGCTTTCTCCTTTGATTCCTCTCACTCTGCACTCTGCAACTCGTCCTCCATAATTAGGACGAGCATGGAGAGAGAGAGAGAGAGAGAGAGAGAGGAGCTGGAGTCCTGCTGATGAGGCACACATCGCTGTGAGCTGATTGGCCGAGCCGTTGGCAAGGGGTGTCGAGGGGGATGGGGAGCTGTGATGCCATTGGCTCGATGTGCCCCAGAGGGACAGAGTGATAGATGAAGGCGTGTGTGTGTGTGTGTGTGTGTGTGTGTGTGTGTGTGTGTGTGTGTGTGTGTGTGTGTTTCTGCAGGGAGCCAAGCTTCTCTCATCAACAGCTCATCAAATCAGCCGCAGCTCTGGCTGCGAGCACGAGAGTGTTAGTCAGTGCCTGCGCTCTTCCTCACCCACATATTTCATCTCGGTTCTTTTTCTCGAAAAGAAAACTAAAATAAAGGATCATCTCCTTTACATTTGCAGTATACATAAAATTGTGTGCGTGTCAACTTGAGAATTATTGGCACCCGTTTCACACGAGGGATTGAGTTTTCCACTCGGTTTAGGGAAACTACTTTACGTTCTTTTCCTCTGACGGTTTTTTTTTTTTTTAATAAACACATTTTATCTTGACAGTATGAAAGGAAACACTGATATCTTTGAATAGTGTGTACATATAAATCCTTCATGAATGCTTTTTAACATAAAAGACAAACTGATGGCTCTTGGCCTGCACACGTTTAAAAAATATGTGAGTGGTTACAAATACCGTGAAGACATTACTGTGTGTTTGGGACACGAACACATTCGGGCTCTTATGAAGATCAATAGTGTCACAAATTGTGATGAATATATTCAACATTTATTCCACGAAATTGAGTCGCGCTGATGGCTATAATCCCTGCACGACGAGATCGAGTGGAATGACTGTTTATTCTCTCCACATTCACTGGATTTTGGGAAACAGAGCATTTTTATTGTTTTTGCAAATTCGATAAATAAAAACTTTATACAAAAAATCCGACAAAATAATTTCCGCTCAGGCGGACTTCTTAAAACCTGTCGATGGCGGCACAGATTGACTTCAATGTTGTTTTTTCTGTAGAAAGTGCCGTCTCGCTGTCGTGCCGAGGAATAGAATAACTTTAGACATTTATTTACTTCTTCCTCGGACATTTCAGTTCTTTAATTTTCAAACTTCTTTCTTTGAGCTTTTGAACCACTCTAAAAAAATTCAATGAGTTTTAATGCTTAAAGATGAAGATTGTAAACAAACCGGTGAAATGACAGGAACAACTCGTGAAAAATGTGGTGGTGATAATTCTTGAAAAATAAAAAAAGATGCGTTCTTACCATCAAATACTTTCGTTCTCTATTTTGTTGCCTTTTGTTTTCGAGTAGTTTTTCTTTCCTCAGTTGGTTCAGCAACGCGCTCCGCCATTTTGTTTTTCTCTACACACGGTATATGAGCTGATATCCTAGTAGTAGCGTAGCCAATCAGAGTGCACGATTGCTCATATCCAGTGACTGTGGAGAGAATAATTCAGGATGGTTCTGTAGGAAACCTGGTTGCTTCTGGCAGTGAAGACAGACATGCACAGATCGTTGCAGGAACGTGTTGTCTGTCTGAGTTTGAATTGAAAATGGAAGTTTCGATGAAAGTGTCCTCAACCTTGGAAGACGTTACAGGATGAGGCTCAGCACTGTGTTTGGTTAGGTGTCCGGGTAAAATGTGTTTATAATTTCATTGCTTTAAAACAGTTATTAATTTCGCTGCAGTTTTGAGAAGGGTGCCAATAATTTTGTAGGAAACATGAAGGTCTGTCAGAGGGGAATTCAAAATTCTGGGTGTGAAGTTTGTTCTTGCATAAGGATGATGATCAGACTTCAGTCTCGCACCCACTGACTCCAGACCAGTCTCAGCTTCCCAGCCCGGAGTGGTGCACATCATCTGCCTCATCTGTCCGCTGGTCTCATCACGCTGTTTCCTCCTCCGTCTGTTTCTCACCTGTTTTAAACGCAGTCCACCTGAACACACGCGCGTGCGAATGTCCGTTCGGTCAAACAAAGGAAATCCGAACACAAGGACTGAGAAGAACTCTTCACGTTTCCATCATGGTTTTTGGGATTTCCAGCGCAGGATTTGGCGCAGCCTCTCGGCAACGGTTACCAAGACAGCAGACGGCGGCGGCAACTGGCACGGTGCCCGCTCCAGCAGTGGAGGGCAGGGGACCTTGCTCACACACGTTGATTAGCACTGATAAGAACGAAGCAAAGCAATTAAAACACTTTAATGGTGCCTTTTTCACATCCAGCATCAGGGATAATGAAGGTCTTGGAAGGATCTCTGCTTTCTCGGTCTTATTTATTGATTGACGTCGCCTTTCCTTTGTTCCTGAAAGCACTTCCTTTCCCTCTGGCATTCACAGAAGCAGTGCACACTGGGAATCTTCTGGAGGGCAGACGAGTCTTAGATGTGTTTCACACGTGTATGAGTAAAGGTGTAAACATGGCTCTGGTGTCACTCAGATACTGGTGTGTGTGTGTGTGTGTGTGTGTGTGTGTGTGTGTGTGTGTGTGTGTGTGTGGACAAGCTGCGATGGCTCGGAAGACGCCATGCTGAGAGCGGCTGTAGATGTGTGACATCATGGCTCCCGCTCAAGCGCTAACGTCATGCGCAGGAAATGACTTTGACTTTAATAAGCCGCAAGTGCTGACGCGGGGTTAAGGGTTAAGAGCTTGTCTGATGAAAGTAAGACGATGATCATCATGCTATCCAAACTCTGAAAGGTGTGTTTTATTCAGTGCGGTGCTGTAAATGACATGCGTGTTCCAGGAATACCCTGTTCCCGTTCTCCCACATATCCGGACTCGTATCCCACACACACACAGCTGGTCCTGACGTCTTGCTGCACATCAGTGTGCTTTGAGACACGTTCTGTCCTGAGTTCATGTACATAACCCGAGTCATGCCAGTCCAGCGATCTGATGCCAGTCCTCTGACAGATTTAGTCCGTTTCTGATTTATTTGTGATCATTAAACCGTGTACTTTGTTTTTGATCCGTATTGTAGGGCTGGGCAATATATCAAGGACACACTCTCCCATCACAGTGATCTATTATTGATGGTATTCTCGACTTTGTGCGTATAAACCGAGCGTTAAAGGAAACCAACCGTTGAATTTGTGTCAGTTTTGTTAACAGAAGAATCAGAACGAGTCGAGTATACATGCAGCATTTTCATTCCACCAGACTCTGGGAAACGGTGAAATATTCAGCAAATATTGCACGAGGTTGAACAAATCATCGTGATTTTGTTAGTGGCGAGCAAGCAATTAATTATCTGCCGGTACTGAAGGCGGGGTATTGTGTGAAAAGAGTTCACTAACTGTTTCATCATTCGTATTATATATTTTTTGAAATACTGATTATAAAGTTTGCGCGACAAGTAAAACAATAACAAAGAAATTGACCCACGTTGACCAAAGTGCGTGTGTACGAGCGGACCGTTATTTGTAGGTAGTGATTTGCGGTTCGCCCAGCCAATCAAAATGGCATAAAAATCATTTTGAATGATGATTTATAATGTGCAACTAAAGAAGACCTCACGTTCATTTTAAAGCTTGTTAGTAAGAAATGTAAAAGCGTTATTGTGCAGTCCGTGTGTGCGTCCTGTGAAGCCGAACTCTGACACCAGATTCTGTAAAAATAGTGCACACGTACAGAGCACACCGCAGCATCTTTTCACTGTTTTCAAATATTGATAACTTTGTCTGCTCTTTTCATTAATTCTGAATGAACGAACCCTAACCTGATGATGATTTTATGATCTGTTTATAAGCCTGCATAACATGAAAGTACATACTGTCGTATCTAGAACCCGACCAGTAAACCTGCATTGCGATATTACCAGCTGTTCTGAGCTAATTGCTGATTAATTGGTATCTTAATCAGTATTTGCATTTATAATCATCGGTAAATGGCACTTAAAAAAGAGACCGAGACGGGCCCTTTAACCATGCTATGAGTGCTGTCATTGCTTAGCTTGTCCACCAGAGGGCACACCACAGCTCAGCTGTTGGGGCACAAATCCCAACAATCAGCTGATCCAAGCAGAGCAGCAAACTGAAGGTGTTCAGCGACTCCAAAACTATCGCTTGCAGTTGTGCGCATAAATTAATGGCGTATGTGTACAAATTTTCTTTTTTAGTTTTAACTGAAATTATTTGTCCAGTTCCTATGTAAATACCTAAAGTACCCAAAAGTATTTAATTATTATATTAACATTGCACGTATGTTTATATTTGAGATTATGGATTAAGCATTTTTTTTTCTAATTAAATAACTATACCTTGAAAACACAACTAATAAATGTGCGTGTTTCCATGACCGCGCAAATTCAACTATAGCTTTCAAAAGCGGCTAAAAACTAAAATAACTTACCAAATATAGCTAATAATAATAATAATGTATAAAAATAAATATACCTACATTTAAAACAAGTTACACTACCGTTCAAAAGTTTGGGGTCACTTTGAAATGTGCTTATTTTTGAAAGAAAAGCACTGTTCTTTTCAATGAAGATCACTTTAAACTAATCAGAAATCCACTCTATACATTGCTAATGTGGTAAATGACTATTCTAGCTGCAAATGTCTGGTTTTTGGTGCAATATCTCCATAGGTGTATAGAGGCCCATTTCCAGCAACTCTCACTCCAGTGTTCTAATGGTACAATGTGTTTGCTCATTGCCTCAGAAGGCTAATGGATGATTAGAAAACCCTTGTACAATCATGTTAGCACAGCTGAAAACAGTTGAGCTCTTTAGAGAAGCTATAAAACTGACCTTCCTTTGAGCAGATTGAGTTTCTGGTGCATCACATTTGTGGGGTCGATTAAATGCTCAAAATGGCCAGAAAAATATTTTGACTATATTTTCTATTCATTTTACAACTTATGGTGGTAAATAAAAGTGTGACTTTTCATGGAAAACACAAAATTGTCTGGGTGACCCCAAACTTTTGAACGGTAGTGTATGTATATAACTTTCGACCTTCTGCTAAGACCTAATCAAAATGGATTCAGACAAGAAAGAGCGACTACTTCGCAAGTGCTTGCGCTCGGGCGCATCATAGAGGGAGCAAAGAAGAAGCAGCTACCGGCGGTTTTTATGTTCATAGATTTTAGTGAAGCATTTGATTCGATACACCGCGGTAAACTGATGAAAATCCTACTGGCCTACGGTATTCCATCTAAAATCGTACAGTCTATTAGCAACGTCTATTCCCAGACAAAGGCAAAGGTGACCACTGCAGACGGGGAGACGGATACCTTCAATATCGAGACGGGTTTTGCAGGGCGACACATCGGCACCCTATTTGTTTATTGTTGCTCTTGACTTCGCCCTACGCCAGGCAATAGACGGTCAGGAAGAGGAGCTTGGATTCACTATATACCCAAGACGTAAATAACTGACCTGGATTTCACAGACGATATCGCGCTTTGTAGCAATACAGCTGCTCAAGCACAAGTGCTTCTTCACTCACAGTCAGTGCGTTTACATGCACATAGAGAGAATCGAATTTCTGCCGTTGCTCGACTGAAATCGAAGTTCAAAATGCCATGTATACACCTTCATTCGGCTGAAATCGAACTGGATTTTTCATAATTGAGCTACGCGACCTAGATTATGCGATTGTAGCCGAGCTACTTAGTGCATGTAAACCCTATTGAGCTACGTAGTCGAGCTACTTACTTCAGCGCTGCCCCTTCCGGAAGTGACGAGTGACGAGACCACAAGCGGGAAACACAACAGCCTCGGTCGGCATGACAACGGCATGAATCTTTTCTTTTTGTGGCATTGTTTGCACTGTTAAAATTTAGCTCACTTACTGTATCACCAAGTACATCTGTACAGCTGTTGCATAGCTGTGAATTGTGTACATAAACAAGTCACTGTATTTGTGTGTGTGTGTGTGTGTGTGTGTGTGTATAGATGTCCAACATCTGAAGAATGTCAATAAAAACAAAACAATTGAACTTTTTGTGTGTTTATTAAGACATAAGTTAAATTGTAAGCAAAAAATGGACTTTAGAAAAATATACAATTGTGCAAAGTAAGTTGTCTTACAAAACAGTGGTCTGCACAGGACACTTTGTAGCCATACAGTCTGTTAGAGCAAGCCGAACAGCTTCAGCACGGAACTTGTGAACACAGAACTGCCAGTGTTGCCAGATTGGGCGGTTTTAAGTGCATTTTGGCGGATTTGAACATGTTTTGGGCTGGAAAACGTCAGCAGTATCTGGCAACACTGCTGATAACTTTGTTTATACTCTTGAATAGCTCTTCTTCATGACGACAACCGGAAGTGTACCAACACGATGGGGCGTGTAGCGCCACCTGTGGCTCGGGTACACAATGTACCTCACACAATAGCTCGATTTCATTGTGTGCGTGTAGGATTGGATTTCTCTGGCACCCCTGCTGGGACCCTTAGCTCGATTACCGACAGCAGCTCGATTTGGACGTGCATGTAAACGTAGTCACTGTAGGAAAATTGGCCATACAATAAATGCCAAGAAAACTGAAGTGATGGCATTCAGCATCCCTACCCAAGTTAAACTTTCGACTTTCACTGGGAAAGAACTTGAAGTAAAAGATAATTTCAAATACTTGGGTTCACATATAAGCTCCACGGAAAAAGACATCAAGGTTTGTAAAGCACAGGCGTGGCAAGCGCTTCACAAGATGAACAACATTTGGCGATCTGGAATGTCGGACAGCTTAAAAAGACGTCTATTTGTTGCGACAGTAGAGGCAGTTCTTCTCTATGGTTGCGAGACATGGACCCTTACAGTTCAGGAGGAGGCGAGGCTGGATGGATGCTATACTCGCATGATTAGAAAGATCCTGGGTGTCTCCTGGCAAGATCGTGTCCCAAATACGATCCTTTATGGGGCCCTGCCACCAATATCTTGCAAGTCAAGAGCGAGAAGACTCAAGCTGGCTGGGCACTGTGCACGCCACAAAGATCTAATGGCACACAACCTAGTGCTCTGGGAACCCAGTCATGGTCGGGCTCCTCGGGGTGGGCAAAAGCTCTTCTATGTGGACCAGCTCAGGAGAGACACCAACACACAGACAGCCGAAGAAATAAGATCTCTAATGCTCCAGACCATCGTGGCAAGCCATATCCACTTGCTCCTGAGGAAACTCGACCTGATGATGTATATAATTATGTATATAGGTCTAATTAAAATAATTCTGTTGTGTGCGCAGTTCACGACATAGTACAGTTTTGTACTATTGACACTATTTTAATACATTCTACTTGAATGGATTATATTTATCTTATTTATTTTGAGGAGTGGGTATCGGTCGATAATATCGGTTATCAGAAATCACAACTTTTCTTATCGTTATCAAAAATACCTGCTCAGTCAGGCCTTCATGCATGAGAAGCGAATTTTAGCCTTCATTTTGTGATATGTTGATTTATTTTTTGGAGAAAATCTCTTCAAGTCCAGGTCAGGTCAGTGAGCTCTCTACTCGGTGATGCTTTTGATGTGTCTGGCCCAATAAATAATCTTCCTTTTCCTTCCCATGGTGTTATTATGTAAAACAAAACCTTGGTAGAGTACGTTTTGCTCACATTTTTTCCTCCTTTGCGATCACTGGAACCCCAGCACCGTGTCGTATAGAGGCGGAGGACTAGAGACCTCGTCCCTACACACTCTTACCCAAATAAATACTCCCAGAGTGGGCCCAGATGGAGAGGCCCCAATCTCATCCTCCATCTGCCTTTCCATTGCCTGACGCCGGCTGTGTGTGCTTTCAGTCCTCATCTTGCTTTGAGCACTCGAGCCCAGCTGAATACTGAATACATGTATGAATTATTTTCTCCCCTTTCCATCTTCCATTTTTCTCTGTGATTGTCTGATTCCATTCCCTGTCGCCGCTTGGAGCATATTCTGTGTGTCTGGGGAGCGCTCTCGCTCTCTCGTCAAACTCAATATGTCAGCCGGCGCGCGGGTCGCGAGGCTTCACAGCAGGGAGAAGAAAGGGGACTCGCCATTATACTGCCTCCCAGCCTCGCCGCGTTATTTCTCCGCTGAAAGTCATGTCTTTTCTCGCGCTCGGCAGACGTGACGCAAATTGCAGCGCTGTCGGATCTCGCACTAAATTGCCAGATCTGCCTCAGCTCGGAAACAAAAGTATATTTTAGCGATGGTTGGTTATTCATGGGCTTTGGACGTGTTCAGTATTTCGGCCGCGGCGCTCGAGCACAGCTCTGTGTGGAGCCTTTGCTATGCTTTCTGCTCACACGCTCTCAGTGTCGAACCTCACTCCTGAATTAGACCTGATTATCCTTCAGCATTAATCGGTCACGGAGGAGACGTCCTGACGTGCTTGGCTGGTAGAACGAAGGATAAGCGCGTACGTTCGATCGTCTGTCTAAACACTGTGTAAGAGACCAGCATGCTTCGGAGGACTGGGTACGGTGAAGAGCGGTCTGCATGTGTGCTCATGTTCTTTCTCCTTTTGTCGTGTCCAGGGAGGCAGAGAGCATTTTAATGGTCAGTGAGGCCAAATATTTATTCATCACTTCAAAATCCAGAGCTTTAACAAATCTATAATAATAAGAATCAATATGAACACTAATCATGCTGAGAAGCCGTTTTTGCTCGTGTGCAAAACTGAAATGGCTCACCTGATGATGCCTTTATGGAATAAAGTGTGACTGGGCATGCTGCTGTAGGAAAATAATCAACAACACACCGCGGTGATTCCGCTCCGCACAAAGCATAGCTACGATCGCCACCTCCGTTCATCCTGAAAGCGGACTAAAACAGCATGCACTTAAACTAAAGTCATATTTCAAAATAATAGCTTTGAAGTTGTCTTCAGAGTTAAAGCAATATTTATGAAACGGAGATAGGGTTTCCTTCACGACATCATTTGGAAATGAAACGATCCCACTCCTGGCCTCATCGTTATTAATGGCTTCTGATAATATCGTACAAGTATCTGGTGTGACCAGTGTTTACAAAATCCCCGTCCGACCCTGGAGTCGACTGTTCGAATCCTGATTCTCTGTGACTCATATACACAGACCCAGTTCCAGAAAAGTCGGGACGCTGCGCAAAACACAAACAAAAGCAAAATGTGATGATTTGCAAATCATGGGACCCAAATGTTTAATTAACAATAGTACTAAGACAACGTACCGTACCAGTCAAAAGTTTGGACACCCCTACTCTACTCATTCATATGTTTTTCTGTATTTTCTACATTATAGAACAATACTGAAGGCATAAAAACTAGGAAATAACATCTGGAACATATAAGGAACCATGCAGTAAACAAAAAAATGTTTCATATTTTAGATCCGTCAAAGTCACCAGTGTTTCCCTCGATGACGCTTTGCACGCTATACTGTCGTTTTCTTAACCAGCTTCATGAGGGAGTCACCTGGAATACTTTTCAATGAACAGCTGTGTCTCATCAGAAGGTCATTAATGCAATTTCTTGCCTTCTTAGTGTGTTTGTGATCAAACAGTGAACAATAAAAATACAGTAAATAGTTCTATTCCACACCACAACTGTTGTAATCCATATTATGTCATGAACTGAACAACTAAGTAAAGAGAAACGACATCCATCATTACTTTAAGACACGAAGAAGTGTCTCTTAATTAATAAACATTAAAAAAACAACAACATTGAATTATAAGGTGTCCAAACTTTTGATTGGTGCTGAAATAGATGTTTGAGAACTGAGATTATTTATTTATTTTTTAATTCTATGCTTATTTTGAATTTAGTGCCAGCAGCATGCTTAAAGTTGGGACGAGGCAACAAAAATCTGGAAAAGTTGTGTAATGTTTAAAAAACAAAAACTAATTAGGTTAATTGGGAACAGGTCAGTAAGATGATTGGGTATGAAAAGAGCTTCCCAGAGAGGCGGAGTCTCTCAGAAGTAAAGATGGGGAGGGGTTCACCATGCTGTGAAAGACTGTTGCACTGTTTGCGCATGCAATTTAATAATTTGTGGATCACATCATCTATGGTCCATAATATCATTAAAAGATTCAGAGAATGTGGAGAAATCTCTGTATGCGAGAGACAAGGCTGAAAACTGACATTGGATGCCTGTGATCTTCAGGCCCTCAGGAGACACTGCATTAAAAGCAGACACGTGTCTGTAGTGGAAATCACTGTATGGGCTCAGGAACACTTCAGAAAACCATCGTCTGTGAAAACACTTCATTACTGCATCCACAAATGCAAGTTAAAACCAGATATAAACAATATCCAGAAACCCCGCCCCCTTCTCTGGGCCCGAGCTCTTTTACGATGGACTGAGGCGAAGTGGAAAACTGTCCCGAGATCTGACGAATCAAAAGTAGAAATTATTTTTAGAAATCATGGACCCCACGTCCTCCAGGATAATGAGTAGAGGGACCATCCGGCTTGTTATCAGTGCACAGCTCAAAAGCATTCAGCGTCTGTGATGGTATGAGGGGGCGTTAGTGCACATGACATGGGTAGCTTGTACATCTGGGAAGGCATCATTAACGCTGAATGATATTTACACGTTTCAGAGCAATATGCTGCCATCCAGACAAAATCTTGTTCAGGGAAGGCCTTCCTTCTTTCAGCAAGACAACGCCAAACCGCTTTCTGCACATATTACAACTGCATGGCTCTGTAGGAAAAGAGTTCGGGTGCTAAACTGGCCTGCTGCAGTCCTACCTGTCTCCCATTTAAAACATTTGGCGCATTATGAAGCGCAAAATACAACAAAGGAGACCCCGAACTGTTGAGGAGCTGAAATTGTATGACGGGCAAGAATGGGGCAACATTTCTCTTTCAAAACTACAGCAGTTGGTCTCCTCAGTTCCCAAACATTTACAGTGTTGTTAAAAGTAGAGGTGATGCAACACAGTGGTAAACATGCCCCGTCCCAACTTTTCTGAAATGTGTTGCTGACATCAAATTCAAAATGAGCAGATATTTTTCAAAAAACAATAAAATTTCTCAGTTTCAACATTCGATATGTCGTCTTTGTACTATTTTCAGTGAAATCTAGGGTTTCCACGATTTGCAAATCATCACATTGTTTTTATTTACGTTTACCACAGCGTCCAAACTTTTTTGGAGTTGGTGTTGTACACTGAGGGGGCAGTATATAGGATGGAAATTTCTTTTTAGAAACTATCCAGTTGCTTGAACCGTTCTCATGTTTGACCTTCAGCAGAAACGCTTCATGGGTCTTAAAGCTGAGCTCATGCACTTGAGCTCCGTTCCCATAAATAGGTCATCGTGCTCCGTGTTTCAGTCAGCAGATTGGGGGGGGGGAGTGAAGTCATCTCCCCTGTAACGTCTCTGAGGTTTTCATACTGTTTGCTCACAGATTCCCATAAGCCTCAGCGCTAGTGCTGGGAAACAACACTGAGCTTTTTTCCACTGTATGTGGAAATAAACGGTGACACAAATCTGTGTGTTCACTGGGGAAATTGATAATCCAGGCTGCAGAGAAGCAGACTGACTGGTGGGGGAGTATTTTGGTAATAATAGTGGCAGCGAGTGAGAAAGGACAGTCGTCTCGGATTGAGGACGTCTCTGTGGTGGCACTGGCTGCTATCACCTCTCCATCTGTGACCTGCTAATAGCTGCGCCCACAGATCATGCAGGTTATTTGGAGACGTGCTTTAATTCGCCGCTGGCACTCGTGTGCACTTGGACGCAGGCCGGATGCCCTACGAGGCAAAGACCTTGGTTTCAGGCCCACAAAAACGAGCAGGTCCTCGGCCAGGTCCAGCCTGGCACAGATGCTAATTTGGGCAGCAAAAGTGCTGAGTTGTTTTAGTGCATGATAAGCCTTTTAAAGGTGCTGCATAATCACCACCCTGCTGTTTCGATACCGTTAAACTAAAACTCCACCCTGGAACACAGGAAAAATGTTTATGTTGAAATATTTGTGATATGATTTAAGAATTATGGTGCTGATCTGTTGGCTGGCTGATATTGTATTTTTGTTATTCCTGGTTGAGTGTTGCTCTGATGTCGGTACGGTTCCACTCGAGAAGAATTTTCATATGTCTTCAGAATACAGAAGCAAACTTGGGATCCTGATGTTTGTGTTTGTGAATTGCAGGACCTGTCAGGCTCCATCGATGACCTCCCGACGGGGACGGAGGCAGCACTGAGCTCGGCCGTCAGCGCCTCGGGTTCCACCAGCAGCCAGGGCGAGCAGAGCAACACGGCGCAGTCCCCGTTCTCCCCTCACGCGTCGCCCCGTCTCTCTGGCCTGCGCAGCGGACCCTCGCCTTCTCCAGTCGGCTCACCCGTGGGCTCCAGCCAATCACGATCCGGACCCATATCTCCTGCCAGCGTCCCAGGTAGAATTCTGTGGTTTTTGGGTGATTGCATCGTCACTTGTTTGTTTGTTTGTTTGTTTTTCTTCAGCCTTGCTCGTCCACACGTTGTCGTCCTCTTATTCCTACCACGAGTGAGGAAAATGTTGTTCGCGCTCCCGACAGACGGAGTTGGGACTCCCTGTGGCTCGCTCCCACACTGGCCATTAAAATAGTTTAAAAAGCCTGTTAGCAGTTTTGGAGCCACTTTACTGGCCAGCTTCTCCCTCAGCGTGGGTCGTTGTTAGCTTGAGAGTTTGACAGCTGAAGCTGCGAGTGTCTCGTCCTCGCTCTTCCTGCTCCGGATGTCGCTAACGAGGACCGCAGGAGGCCTTTTTGTTCGCCTGTCGATGTTTCACCCCTGCTGGGAGAGCTGACCTCCATTAGCCTTGTAGTGAACAGACTGGAAAGGACACACGCATCCCCACACACACCTGTATTACCAGGCTTGTCGTACTATAGTCTGACTCGTGCCCTAATTTTAAGGACTCGTGACTTGACTTGGACTTGAGCACTGATGACTTGGACTCATGAATTGGAGATGCGGACTCTGATTTTTTCTTTATTTTTTGTAACATGCCATAATAATTTGGCGTGAGATATTTATATCAGCATTCATTTTTATACTAATTCTGTGCAAGAGAAGCACAGTCACCTGTTCATACATCATGTTCAGGAACAAACTAACGTTAACGGCGCTAAAATGCCTGGAGAGACGCCGCTAGGATTGTCTGTGTTGCTTATACAGACTGCTCGTGCAGTGGGAAAAAATGCACTGCTGTGTGTTCCATATGTAGAAGAACTATCGAGGAGACGACGGGGACGACCTCGAACTTCAATCGTCATTTGGCGAGACTCCACCCAGAGAAGGAAGTGACACGCTATGTTCAGTGCTCTGTTGATAGTGGGCGGGGCTTGCTGAGTGATGAACTAGCTAGTGTTAACCCTCTCTCATGTTGTTTGCCCTGTTGATAGTGGGCGGGGCTTGCTGAGTGATGAACAAGCTTTTTATCTGTAGCCTGTTCACTAAAATGGGCCAGTCGAGCAGGAACGTTAAGGCCTCTGCATGCTCTTGCGACAAGGCTTTCGCAGATAGCTTTTCGCAGACAGTTGTAATTTATCGTTGAGCGGGGGAATAGGCGTGCGTGATGTTATTCACCGGCACAACGCAAGGGGGCGTGAAGTCGCTAGGTGGGTGTGGTTAGTGGAGTGTTTATCCTCTGGTTACTTATAATGACTAGAACTTTTTTTTTTTATAATGACTAGAACTGGAGTCGTATAGATGTACGTACTTCCTCACTTCCTCAATCAACCGCTCTTCGTGCTGCTCCATCTTCGCTCGTGTTTTTAAAAATGCCGGTCGTGAAAACAAAACAAACCGGGAAAGTAGGGAAGTGGAAGTGCGTGTACAGCGTGTAGAGTGGACCAATCAGAGCCCTCTTGTCTGCGAGGCTTCTGCGGTGGTCACAATTTTTGGTAGGTGCGCACAGAGCGTCTGTGAAGGTGGGGGGGCTACGCAGACACTGTCTGCGACACCATCTGCGAGGACTGGGTTGTCAGCATAAATTGGCCTTTAGTCCGACACAGTAGCAGAGACGCTTTCACATGAAGGCAGCAACAGACACCGTCACATGGTGCAGTTGGAGTCTTGTTCTCAGACTTGACTCATTTTTTTTTTTGACTTGAACACTGGGGACTCGAGGCTGGACTCGGACTCGAGGTTTAGTGACTCGACTACAACACTGATACAGTACCGTTCAAAAGTTTGGGGTCACTTTGAAATGTCCTTATTTTTGAAAGAAAAGCACTGTTCTTTTCAATGCAGATCACTTTAAACTAATCAGAAATCCACTCTATACATTGCTAATGTGGTAAATGACTATTCTAGCTGCAAATGTGTGGTTTTTGGTGCAATATCTCCATAGGTGTATAGAGGCCCATTTCCAGCAACTCTCACTCCAGTGTTCTAATGGTACAATGTGTTTGCTCATTGCCTCAGAAGGCTAATGGATGATTAGAAAACCCTTGTACAATCATGTTAGCACAGCTGAAAACAGTTGAGCTCTTTAGAGAAGCTATAAAACTGACCTTCCTTTGAGCAGATTGAGTTTCTGGAGCATCACATTTGTGGGGTCGATTAAATGCTCAAAATGGCCAGAAAAATGTCTCGACTATATTTTCTATTCATTTTACAACTTATGGTGGGAAATAAAAGTGTGACTTTTCATGGAAAACACAAAATTGTCTGGGTGACCCCAAACTTTTGAACGGTAGCGTACATACACACAGGTGTGGTGGGTGTTTTTTTTTTTTTTCTTTTTAAATGGCAGACATTCAACTACATTTGGAGGTTTGGATTATTTCAGTAACAAAAATATTGCAGTTAATTTTGTGTGTGTGTGTGTGTGTGTGTGTGTGTGTGTGTGTGTGTGTGTTTAGGTACACAAATGGCCCCGCAAACCCCAGGGAATGTATCAGACGGGGCCTCCCATTCCACCCTCAGTCAGTCGCCCATGTCTCAGGAGAGAGGTGAGTGTATACACACACACACACACACACACACACACACACACACACACGCCACTATTACCCCTGCAGCAGCAGTAACAGGCCTCCTAATGGTCGCTTGTGTACATTTGTCATCTCTCTCAGCGATGTGTGTTATAGACGTGCGCTCTCCACGCCATTTTCTGCTGCCACTTGAGATAAATGGCCTCATTTGTGTGACATATTAACACCTGTGATGCCTTCATCCAGCGGCTGCTATTGGGCGCAATCCACAATGGCGCTGAGATTTTCCACTGCTCTGACTCGTGACATCACATTTAAGCTTTTCTATCGCTTGCGGTTGAGCCCCAGCCTTCCTCCTGCCCGGAAATGTGCGGCACGCGAGCTGGGAGCGTAAATAAAAACCCTCGTGCCTGTTTTGGCTCTCGGATTCCAGGACAAATTTTCTGTATTGTTTTATAATTTGGCAAGAAATTCCATTGGGAGTTTCAGTTAGGAAATTGGTACAGTGTGCTAATTGTGTGCTTTTTGAATCTCACTGGTAAGAAGGTGTTGAGTTTTCTGTATAATTTTCTCCATAACAGCAGCTCTGAAGCTCGAATCCCAGGTTTATGTTAATGCGCTCGTTTCGAACATGTCGTCGTCGCTATAGTAACGGCTCATTTACAGGGCGGATGCTCGGCATAATCTAAAATTAATTAAAAACTGATTTAAGAATGAGACACACAATCGTTGATATGGTGGAGCTTTCTATAAAGAGTTATTTATTTAACGTTTATGGAAAGGGGCGTCTCGGGTGTCACTGCTTTGTAACGGTCATTTAAGTTTTCCACCTCCGGGCAGAGGGAGGAGTTTACATGTTCTGGTTTCTCTGTAACATGAGGAGCTGCGTTTTTTTTTTTTTTTTTTTTAACTTATTCAGCTTCAAGAGAAGAAAATAAACGAGGCTAGTGAGGAAATGACTGTCATAACGCAAGTTATAAGAGGAACTTACAGTGCAGTAACTTTGCATGCTCAGCCACACGTCTGAACTGCACCCTGTCCTAAGAGTCGGGGTTTTATTCTTAAAGTGAAAACAAGTATCACTTTATTTTTTTTCTCCATAATAAATAGTCAGCATGATGTCAGATTTTACAAAAAAAAAAATTTATGTTCAGTAAGAAATACGTTTTCTCTAACATGCAAATTAGAAACACTCCCAAACCTGCAAGCTCCACCCCTCACTTTTTTTTTTTTTCCCCCATTTTGCTTTTGTGCACCTAGGATTTGCCTCTAACCTGCAGCGCAGTGGCCCCGGCCCTCAGTTTGGCTCCCAGCAGCCTGGACCCCCCATGTCCCCTCACCCGTCCCCAGGAGGCCCCATGCACCACAGTGTGGGCTCGTACCAGCAGGGCGGCCCCGGATACGGGCCCCAGGGCGGGCAGTACGGCCCTTCAGGTAATATTCTGTCACACCTGCATCTGCTACTCCATTCTCATTACCCTCATATTTTGTTAAAAATTTCGGACGACCTTTAAAAATGAATCCACAGATAAAACGGCCGGCGTGTGGCCATGTTGCGTCTCTGAGCTGGACGGGGAAGCGATCCATCATGTGTGTGATAATAAATCGCCCCAGTTTGCGCTCTCATAATGTCACTGAGCTCCCGTCCGTTTCTGATTGATGCTCCTCGTTGTCTTGTGGTTTCACTTGTTTAACTGGCAGCTGGCACAAGACAACAGAAACGCAGCCACCTGATGGATGTGCAGAGTTAGCCGAGCGTGGAGAAGCTGAACGGTTATGATCGTGTGTTTACTTATCCGTAAAAAGAATAAAAAATCTGTCTGCTGGAACATTTCTTGCATACAAAACTGGCTTATACTGTATAATTCATCATGAATACGCACTGCCCACTGAGGGCACGTGTCACTGTTATACGTTTATAGAATAAGAATAGTAATAGTATAACCTTTTATAATAATTTGTCACCACTATTGTGGAAAAAAATAATTCGCCCATTGGAGCAACACTCCTGTCCACCGTTTTAAAAGCGCCTGTGGTCAGCAGGTTCACAAGTTAAAATGGGTGAAAAATGATTCCAAAGTTTAATTAATTTGGTTTAATTCAGTTGAAAGAAAGCAGTTGTTAGAAATCCATCTCCAGATTTACACAAGCATCATGTGGCAATTTTAGGTTGTACTAGATTGATAAAAATAATTAGAAAAATGTAATATCTGTGGGGAGAGGACCAAAACAAAACTGGGGAAATGTCTAAAACCAGCTTCCCAACATAAATAAATTACCTGCAGCGTTTCTAGTGGAGCACGTTTGCTAAATATTTAAGTTATTCCACAAAATCGAGTCGTACATGAGCTGATGGGCGACGAGGCGCGTAGCACCGAGACTGAGTGGAATAACTGTTTTATTCTCTCCACGTTCGCTGGATTTTGAGAAACAGAACATTTTATTTTTTGCTAATTCAGTAAATAAAAACTGTATGCAAAATGTCTGACAAAATCATTTCCGCTTAGAATGTAAATAAACCGGCGAAATGACAGAAGCAGTTTGTGAAAAATGTGATAATAATTCTTGAAAAATAAAAAAGATACATGTTCTTACCATCAAATACTTTTATTCCATATTTTGTTCCTTTTTTTGTATTTTTTGGTTTTTTTTCAAGTAGTTTTTATTTCGTCCTCGGTTGGTTCAGCAACACGCCGCCATTTTGTTATTCTCTACTCACAGGATATGAGCTGATAGCCTTCTAGTAGAGTAGCCAATCAGAGCGTGCGATTGCTCATCCAGTGAATGTGGATTGAACGTGGCTAGCGTTACCCTGATGAGCTTTTTAAATAAGCTAGTTTTATATCAAAGGCTGTCTCTGCTATCGACAAAGTTTACCTAAATGAGTTCGATAGATAACTCGTGTTTATCTCAGCTGAGGTCTTCAAGGGTCCTGTCTGAAGAAGGATGTGAGCAGGGACCTGATCTTCAGTTTTACTAAAGAGTCGAGTATTTTTGTCACAAAACATGACTAAGGACTCGGCACTAACCCAGAACCTTCAGGACACTGAAGCTCGGCGTTAAAAGATATTCTGGTCAGGTCTGGTCCGGGGTCGCTAAAGGTAAAGTAGGTCTTTTTTTTTTTTAAGAAGCATTTTTTTGTTATATTTATTGAAATTCTCTTTACATTCTGACAGCAGTGAATAAAACAAATGCTCTTGCAATAAAAAGAAAACAGTCCATCTGTGGCAGTCGCAGGGCTGTAAAAAGCCTCTCCGATCATTTGATTTGGTCTGAATGAAATGATTAGATGGTCTGTCTGTCTGTCTGTCTGTGTGCACTCTACTCGCGCACTCACTGCGCGTGACTGGAGCCTTCTACAAGGCGAGGCAGCCGTATTGCTAAAGCTAATGAGCTAGTTGACAGGTGTGAGTACGAACAATGAGCCGTGTTTGTTGTTAACGTTCATTAGGAAAATGTTTTTGTGTGTGTGTGTGTGTGTGAATGAGACGGGAGGTTGTTGGATATCACAGTGACACACTACACTTTCTTCTCCAACGCACTCATTTATGGACTTGTCCTCTAGCAGTAGTCGGGCGGTGCACGTTCATGTGTTTTGGAGGAGTGGCTTTAGATCGAGGCCTGAAGGGAGGGGGTGGGATTTTTCTGTTGGATACTTTTCAGACTGTAGCTTACTCTTGCTGGTTTCTCCAAAATGGCCTACTGTAGCTTTAATGACATTTCTTTGAAAATAAGGAACATGCGATGCGGCCTTGTGAGTGGCAGTCTAGATCTCAGGACCGTGTAAAAATCCTGTATTTCTTTTCAGAATGCAGAGTGAAAAGTAAGCTGCCAGGCTTATTGTGTTTGGCATCAGTGCTTGCTCTTGTTTTCCCCTCAGTGGGGACGGATTGATGGAAACGCCAGCTCCAGATCTGCTTTCCAGCGAGACTTTTTGTTCCAGATGCGGTGGGTATAAAACTCGGAGGTGCCGAGCTGGAGGTTATCTCTGGGTGTCGGCGGCAAGGCAGCTGTCCCGATCTCTCATGTCCCCTGGGCACTGTGGGATTACGGTGACTCAGATAGACAGTGCAGCGTGGCTGAATGTGCCAGAGCTTCTCCTGTAATTGGCAGTGCTCGAGGGCCCGCCATGCTCTGGAAGGATAAATCGGCAGACACTGACAAGCTTGTTAGGGTTTAGAACGCAGAATATTTACAGCGCCAGGAAACAAAATAGCAGCTTCTTGACCTGCTTCATTTATTTTTAGAACTCCTGCATGACATCAGAAAAACATTTTCTTCTGCTTTCTGTTCGGAGAAGAGGAAAAGATGCCAAAGTCTTTGATTTCCTGTGGGACTCCTGAAACAGGCAGCTTGCCGAATTGGAGACCTCTGTCTGTATTTTAACAGCTGCAGCCTGAGCAGAAAATTCCTGCTCTAATAGAGCCTGAAATGCCGCTTGGCAAATTTTCATCGATAATAATATGCACATGATTTCACCATTACTATAGGATTCAGTCCACTTCCAGCCACGCTCCGTTCTCCGAGCAATCAGCAGCCTGCACTCATGCCTCCCCTGTAGCTCATCAGCAGCGGGCACACCTCATTAAGAAGCGTCTCTGTGGTGATGCTCCGGTCCCACAGTCATCGTTTGGAATGTTCGTTCAGCACCACGCAAACGTGCTGACAAAGTGGCCCCGCACAGCCGCCTCCATCTCGTCTCCTGCAGAGCTTGACGAGTCTTTATGTCTGAGAATGAAGGGAGAAGGAATGCAGTGCGGGAGGAAAAAAAAGCCCTTTCCATGTAGCCCCGTGCTCAGGGAAATGAAACCAGTAAATAATCGTCACTTAGTTTAGACAATGTGTTGCCACTTTTTTTTTTTTTTTTAAATTCCCGTTTCCTGGATTTTCACATGTTGGAAATGTTCTTGCAGTCCGAGTGAATGTTAGTGGTTGAATACTGTTTTTATTTTGATGTTTAAGATGGAATCAAAAGCAGAAATCGCTGATGTCTAGAATCTCATAATCTCCGCTTCGTCACTCAGTAGAAATCTGTTGCCTTAATGACATCACTGACTCTGAATAACTGCATGCCATTTTAATAGGGGTTTTTATTCTACCCTCGGGGGAGGGGGAGGGGGATACTGGTTTACCATCTGTCTGTCCGTATCTCCAGATTTCTGTCCATCCGAAACACCCTTTTTCTCAGCCACTCGGTACTGAGCTTCAGCTTGGGGTTCTATACCGTGTTTACGGTTTTCAGGTCTGTCACGCATCGACTTCCTGTTTACAGGCTGTGTGTATTTATGAAACGCACAGGGTGGATTTTGACGCTGTTTCAGAATGAGAGTTTAGCGGGATGCTGTTTGAAACCCCTGGGGAGAGACGCTGCTCTTTACTTACCTGTTTCAGGGTTCATTATTTGTTCAAATCAACGTTTATAATAAGAGTCCTGTTCCTTCGATCGCTCGCGTTCTGATGTAAGCGAGAGCGGGGGATGCGTAAGCGAGCAGGAGCTCACAGCTGATCTTGTTGTTTTTTCACATTTTTTAAAAATTGTGTATCAAATCTTGCGTACAAATTTATACATTTAATTTTAATTTAAGTTTTATATCCAGTTTTTGGTCAAACTGTTTTCTGGCCATGTCCCTTGTGAAGCGTTTTATATAAAGGATACTACACAGTGGTGCCAAGATCTAAAGTTTATCTTCGATTGGTGGAGATCTTCACAAGTGAGTGAAATGAACAAATTATATATTTTCAGCACGAGAAGATAAACTTCATATTTTCGTGCAGCCGTGTAATGTTCTTTATATTATATGGACACCGTCACAAAAAAAGGAAAAAACAAATTAATTAAACAAATTTTAATTTTGAACCGGTTCGCCATTTTGACAACACGCATCTAGTCAGCGGGAAAACACTGGGAGTGACCTCATCGGAGTGAAATCTCGGGAATTATTATCCATACAGGACATTTTATTGATGGAATAAAAACGTGTTCTATTCCCTTCTAACAGGTTTCATTCGTTTGGTTTGATAGCATGCAATATTGTTCGCATATCACTTATCCTACGTGTATTACGTCACTCTACTCAATGGAGATTGAGCGTTGAGTATGGTTTACGATATTGCACGGTTGTCAAGACAACATGACATCACATGTCAGAGACGTAAAACTTCCACGCTAGCGAGTGACTGGTGATAATTTGTAAACAAAAAAATATGGCTGCCAGGTTTGCTTCGTTAAATACAGAACATTTTTAGATAATTTTGAAAGAGAAAGACGCATTGAACACTCGAAAGGAATGTGTATATGGATAATAATAATAATAATAATATTGGCTGGGTTTTTTTCATGGTCTATCAGATATATTCCATTCAGCTCCTTGTCTTCGACTCGTTCAGTATCATGCTCGCTGAACGGAATATATCTGATAGTCCACTCAACATGGGGCAGCCTTGGACTGAAGTGCCTTTGAGCAAGGCATCGAACCCCCAACTGCTCCCTGGGTGCTGTAGCATAGCTGCCACTGCTCTGTGTGTGTGTGTGTGTGCAGATGGGTTAAATGCAGAGGACGAATTTCACTGTTTGAGTTTACATGTGACAAATAAAGGCTGCTGCTGCTTCTTGTTCTTCAACGCCAGACAATATTATTTAAATCTGTCTCTCAGATCCGCAATGTATTTTGTATGAAAAATGTTTTTTTCAACACGACGATAAACTTCATATCTTCAATCCAACGTGTGATTTTCTTTTTATTATATCGACACATTCACAAACAAAATTTCCCCAAATTTATCCAAACAATTCATCGATTTCCTCTCGAGTGACAGATAGAGATTTATGTCCCGGTTTTGGTTCTCCGTGTCCCGGATGGAACTCGGATGAAAAATCCCAGTGCTGTGTTTCCCAGTAAAATGCTCATGTCCTAGATCTACAGTATATAATCAAATTAGAATTTTTGGAAGACTTTCTACAGGCATTATTGAAGTCTCCTTATTTTGTTGCTGTGTCTCAAATATTGTTACAGTTTTTAGAATATTATAGGTATCTAAAATTCTAATTGAAATTTGGTATATTGTGTTTGATGTATGGAAGTGTTACTGTCCTTTATTTTGTTTTCTCAAAGAAACATTTTGTGTGTGTGTGTGTGTGTATATATATATATATATATATATATATATATATATATATATATATATATAATTTTTTTTTTTTTTCCCCTGCAGGTAACTACCCTCGTCCACCCAGCTACGGCGGCGCTCCAGGCCCCAGCTACAGCGGCCCCGGTCCTGGCATGAGCCTGAGCATGAACGCCAGCAGCCCCATGCACGGGCAGGGCCCCGGACAGCCCTGTGGCTCGATGCCTGCCGCTCGGGGTCCCGCTCAGCCAGGGGGAGGACGTCCGTACCCAGCAGGCTCTAGCAGCGCAGCACCCACATCTCCCAGCATGCCTCAGTCTGCAGGGCCCGGCATGGGCCCCCCTCCACCCACAGGCGGCCGGAAACCCCACGAGAGTGGCACTGCTCCATCACCGCAGAACCCGCACGCACCTGGACCGGCCAGGTAAACAGTACCATCTGTTCGCAATAAATGAACATCGAGACTCGTAATGTTCGTCACATCCTGGTGCACCTCAGCGCTCAGAAACCACACATGGACTTGTGAGTAGGAATGTGCCGATATTAAATGTTTCAACATGCTTTCCCAAGCTCCTTTCCAGGAATCAGAATTATCGGACTTCCCCTCGTACGTTTTCTTTGCCAAAGTTTGGCTCCGCTTGAAATCCACAGACGCGAGGTGACCAGTACAGACGCGTGTTGAATCGTGCTGTCACCTAAAACTACATGTACTAGAGCCTCAGCTTAAAGAGATCCTGATCCTGCGTCTGAAGTGTACACGCTCCTCCTGAATTGGCGTGCGGAGTAGTGAGTGTATCGTATCACGTGTTTAAAGATCACAACTGATTATCGGCACATGCCTACTGCTCACCTGTGTTATTAATGATGATCGTTAAACCTGATGGCGCTGTACGTTCTGTTACGAGTCGGATTGAACTGAGAACCTGACCACTGAGGCTGTTGTGCCCTTGCCCTCTGCTCCAGGCCTCCATACACCAGGTCCCCTGTGTACCCGGGGGTACGGCCGAACCCCTTTACCCCCCCACATTTCCCTCAGCCCCATACCGGCCTCTACACCAGCGGCCCAGGCCAGCCTCAGCCCGAGCATTATGGGTAGGTGCAGCCAGAGCACCTTAAAGCCTGCTTCCTGTGCTTCAGTGAGTCTGCTGCTGCGCCTAACACTAACCTTAATGCTTACGCACCGAGGTGTTACACGCAAAAGACCTGGCTTGGTTAGCGCATCTAACCTTCTGGTTCCGTTAACTGGGAAAGCCTTGCGCCTGATCTCTGCTCTTCTCTGATGCTGTACATGTGCGTGTCGTTAAGATGTTGCAGGGAGATTAACAGTTCGAGTATCGCCACTAACCGCATTCTGATGAGCAGGAGGCTGAATAACAGAGGTTTGTTGTGTGGTCCTGTTTTGTTTTGAGTAATCAGATTTATTTATTGGAATAAAATGAAGCTGAATAAGAGGCAGGGTTGTTTAAGGGGTGTGTACTTCCCAAGTAGCACCACGAGCTAGCTTGTTACTGCGGCTACTAGCGAACTAAACGAGGCAACTACAGCGATCAGATCAGTTTAACCTGGATGGAACAGTACAAACCGGTCCTGTTACTGCAGGTCATTAAATCAGCGTGCATCTGTATGGAATCAATTTAGTGCCAAAATGTTCATACAATACTTTTGAAATATCAAATAAAAACGACAAATCAAAATAAAAAAAAGTCTATTTTTTTAGACTGGCAAACAAATTATTTGTGTAATCGTGCAAAATATCAGTCTATTACTCTTCAGAAACCTTTTATTTTTGTTCCGCGTCTTTCTCAGTTTTGTCTGACGTAATTTATTTTGGTTGCGATTCCAGCTTTCTCGTTTGCGCTCCCTGACTTTTTGCTTGCAGTTTTGGCACAAACTTCCCGTGTGGGCGGGCTGTCCAGGAATGCATTCCCATTGGCTAACTTGTGTTTGACTGACAGCTACGCTCAGCCATTCCCTACTCGGATTCTGGCGGACTGTTTGCCGAGTGACCGATCCACTGATGGTAAACAAGGATGGAGTGGACTTCAGTGGCAACTATGATACTGAATTAATTCAACAAAGTGTAAGTGCGGGACAAATGTGCTGTATGTGTTGCAGTAGTGCACATTATGCAGGTGTTTCGCAGCAAGTCAAATGTTAGCCTTAGCTCCACTACCCAATATAACAGCTGTCTTGCTAACGTTAAACACGCCTGCATAATGTGCACTACTGCAACACATACAACACATCTGTCCCGCACTTACACTTTGTTGAATTAATTCAATATCTAAGGCTACGTTCACACTGCAGGCTGAAGTGACTCAAATCCGATCTTTTCGCCCATATGTGACCTGTATCCGATCTTTTATTGACAATATGAACGACACAGATCCGATTTTTTCAAATCCGACCCAGGCCGTTTGGATATGTGGTCCTAATTCCGATCCCTATCTGCTCTTTTCATATGCGACTTCAGTCTGAACTGCCAGGTCGCATTCATCCGACTTACACGTCATCAACAAGCCACAAACGTCACTATTCTGCGCTGAAGTAGGCGGCGGGTCTCTCAAAAAAGTTACAACAACATGGCGCATAATCACGGGCGCAGATAGAGGGGGGGACGAGTCATATTTAAATTCACCTCGTTCGGTCCCCCCCACTTACAGGGAGGAAAAAACGTCTATGCTGTCTTTCTTTGCATAAGGCAAACCTCACGGAAAAATCAAAAGACTAATTACCATTCGGTTTATTGAGGTGCACAGCAGTGTATACATAGTTGCAACAACTCACATAAAACAAAACAAAGACTGATATTCGGTTGGTTGAGCTGCGCAGACTGCACAGGTTGCGAGCTCGAGCTTGGTTGCTATGGTTACTAACAACAAGTTTGACAGGCATGTTGGGGTTGGTTTGCTGGCAGCTTTGTCCCCCCCCCCCAGTTTTTTGTCCCCCCCAGTTCAAAAAACGTATCTGCGCCCCTGCGCATGACATCAATGCGAGGGACGCTTCGGGCTGTGAAGGTTCTGAATCTTCTCAATGGAAGGACGCAGAGGTTAGGGAGCTGATTTCCATCTGGGGGGATGCAGCTATTCAAGCTAGATTGGATGAGTCATACCGCAACCGGGCGGTTTTACTTCCGTAAACACTGGCCATGCTCACTGCGTGTGACGTCGTCGTATCCTGCAGTGCGCATGCGGAACACTTTTAGGTCGCTTTTCGTTCATACTGAGGATCACATACAAGTCGCATATATTTGTTAATGTGAACGACCTCACAAAAAAATCGGATTTCACAAAAAAATCGGAATTGAGCATTAAGCCTTGCAGTGTGAACGTAGCGATAGTCGCCACTGAAGTCCACTCCATCCTTGTTTACCGTCAGTGGATCGCTCACTCGCCAAACAGTCTGCCAGAATCCGAGTAGGGAATGGCTGAGCGCAGCTGTCAGTCAAACACAAGTTAGCCAATGGGAATGCATTCCTGGACAGCCCGCCCACATGGGAAGTTTGTGCCAAAACTGCAGCAGAAAGTCAGGGAGCGCAAACGAGAAAGCTGGAATCGCAACCAAAATAAATTACAGCAAACAAAACTGAGAAAGACGCGGAACAAAAATGAAAGGTTTCTGAAGAGTAATAGACTGATATTTTGCACGATTACACAAATAATTTGTTTGCCAGTCTAAAAAAATTGACTACTTTTTTTTTTTTTGTATTTTGATTTGTCGTTTTTGTTTGATATTTCAAAAGTATTGTATGAACATTTTGGCACAAAATTGATTCCATACATCTGTGGATAACTTTTTGATCCCAAAAGCACAGTCTGAAATGTTCACTTCTTTAAAAACAACCTTGATGAAATGGAACTCGTATAAAATATTGTTCTGTCAGGAATAAAACACTCGGGCTTGTTGTTTTGTTTTGTTTGTTGGTGTGATGTCATGACATGAAGTGGCGTTACTGGCTCCGTTCACATACAGAACCAGTTAATGTATGAGGTGAAAACAAAACCGGATCAATAACCCGTTTCATTCCCACTCGGTCTGAAGTAACGGGCGTGGCGTGTTCCCACCTGACTGCGTTTCGCGGGATGCTACGGAGCACAAACCTTCACGAGACGTGTAAGACGCGAGACCGGATATGATGTGTAATTTATTCCACTTTCCAGCCATATCCACTGATGCTTTCTTTCCTTGTTGTTTGGACTTTTCCGCCGGCTGCTTTACAGTGAAGCGGGATTCGGATTCGGGATGTTCTGGGAGTGAGAGAGAAATAAAAATAATGAACATAATGTACTGTAACACTGAAAGGAACCGTGTTGTGCTCTAATGATCGATTGGCTAAATAGTCGACCACACGAAGGGAGAGCTTTCATGCTGTAGACTATCTTAAGGTCCACGTCGTGTTCTTGTCGATGTTACCATGACAACTTGACACCATGGAGCGCTCGAGTCCAGTCTACGCACTCAGCTTTGTAATAGCTGGGTTTTTTTTCCTTTTCTGGCTGATTTAACCGATTATTAAAAGGACGTTAACGGTCCCTGTACATTCGATCATGGTTTTCGTGTCAGTAACAGAAATTATTCGGCTGTTTTTGCTTTTATTATCAGAAATCAAAGATACAAAATTTTAAAAGAAAATTGTCTTTCTTTCTTTGTAAGTCAAAAAATGAAGTTGTAAATGAAATAAGCCGTGGTAAAAGTTTACCGTTATTGTTCTTCGGTCAGCAGGGAAAGGTTAATGTTTCGACTGTTTACTGTTTTGCTTGCGTTCCCACACGACACCATTACAGCGTCGTGGCAATAAATACAGTTTTATGTCTGAGTGTGAATTGGGTAACTGTTACCACCGGGACGTTGATTATTTCCCAGTAATAGCATGTCCTGAAGTGTTTTACTCCACTTCTGCCACAAGACAATTACTGATTTTTTTTTTTTAATATATATATATTTATTAAAGATTGACATGCCATACTTTTTAATCTGTGTATAGTTACAGTTACTGTCATGGAACATGCAAAGCGCTGACGCTCGGGACTCAAATAATTAACAGAAAAATCGTAGCAAGAGGTTTGACTGGTACATCTTTTGTCCTTTGTCTTGGGAGGACGTGGTGTTGGTGTGTAAAGCTGCTGTAGAGCCGTGACGTTTAAAGAAATCTGATGATTATCAGACTCATGGAGACCAGCGTTTTCTGATTTATATCACTGAGGTGCAGGTGAACACTTTGGGTAAACGTTTGCCCACGTTTAATTTCTCCACATTTCATATATTTCCTTTCAAGTTTCATGGAACCTTCTGTGATTGTGTGTGTGTGGGTTTTGTTTTTT
Source organism: Neoarius graeffei (assembly GCF_027579695.1). Classification (NCBI taxonomy): domain Eukaryota; kingdom Metazoa; phylum Chordata; class Actinopteri; order Siluriformes; family Ariidae; genus Neoarius; species Neoarius graeffei. The sequence goes on along the minus strand of NC_083571.1, from coordinate 118,239,122 downwards.
TTGTTTTTTTGGTCGGCTGATGTTGGAGGCCATTAACGCACTTCCCTCTCAGCCAAACCCAAACTCTGCCTAACTTCAAGCTCCTTGGTGTAACCTTCCAAACCTACTGCTCTTCAGCAGCTCCTCAGTGCTTATTAACAGGATCGCCCGACACTGTTTGCCTTCTCTAATACCATCTGCTCTCTGTGTGTTGGGCTCTGCAGGTCAGGTGGGTACCCAGGTGGGCCCCTGATGGGTGGGATGGGTCCCGGAGGCCCCTACAACCCACCACAGAGCGCTAACTCCAGCAGGATGAACCTCCAGGGTCCTCCGTACAGCAACATGCCCTCAGGTAGGAGGGACAGCGCCGTTTCTTACGAGTGCATGCTATATATATATATAATATGGAAATATAAAAATTGAAAGTGTTAAATGTCAGTAAACCCAAAACATGAACCTGTCAGAAAGACGCATTTAGACGATGTTCCCTTTACAGCGCACTGACAGTCAGCCAGGACACGCTTTTCTTTTAGCGCTACAACCAAGAGACACTCAGGCCCCCAGTTTAGTGTTCTGCAGACTGTGTTTATATCCTCACCGACTCGCCGTGATAGACGGCGTTTGGCTCAGTAACACCAGTCTGACACAATAGCAGAACAAGTCGGGGGGGAATAAATATACAGATTGTGTGTGTGGATTTTTTCATCATATTATAAAGCTGCTGCACAGCACTGGTGTGTGTGTGTGTGTGTGTGTGTGTGCAGGTCCCATGCCTGGAGATGGCATGCCTCCCACTGAGCCGAAACTGAGAGCAGAGAAGGAGGAAGGCAGTGTGGCTGGCAACGAACCGCCCAAATCAAAGGTAAAAGCAAGTCACTTTCTGTTTTATTCTCTCTCTCTCTCTCTCTCTGTCTGGTTTTATCATTTTCGGGTCTCGACCCTCTGAATGATGGGAATACTCTGCAGCTTTCCACTCTGTGACTGCCTCTGTGTTTTCCGGCTTGTGGCACGGCTTTAGCTGAGCTGAAGGAGTCGTTGCTGTCCTGCTTCACAAGATACCAAACCAAATCCACACACACGTGCGCGCGCACTAACCTGCGGAGTGTATAACCCGTGCTCCCGCTAAGCCTGAGGTGTTCGAGTGCCGATTCAGTGCTTTGCTCAGATGGCTGGAGCTGACCTGCACGTGTAACGCTCACACCGTGCTGCTGTTCACAGACACACACCTCCGCTCCGTCATGCACTCTCTGTGTATTCTCACACTTCTTTGATTTGTCTGAGAAAACAAACACTAGACGTTCATTTGCACGAGTTGGAGACACATGCTGCTGAAATAAACAGTTAACAGAATGTACGAGTAAATCAGCTGCTGTTTCTGAGAAACAAAATGCAAACCAGGAAGGATCTTGTTGAGTTCTTTTTTCTGAGAACATGAACGTCAGTGAGAACAAATTATTTGTTTGGAAGTTGTGACTGGTGGTCTTGACGCACATGACCAAAGATCTGGCAACATCTGAAGTGTCTGACTGACTGCTGTGATCCAAAAACCACCAGGAAGAGGATGGGACGGGATAAACATGCAGTTGAGAAAACGGTTGTTTAAAAGACTGACTTGTTTACATTTTCAAGTTTGTACAGCGCAGTTATTCCACGAAATCGAGTCGTACATGAGCTGCTGGGCGACGAGGCGCGTAGCACCGAGATCGAGTGGAGTAACTGTTTTATTCTCTCCACATTCACTGGATTTTGAGAAACAGAGCATTTTTATTTTTTGCAAATTCAGTAAATAAAAATTTCATACAAAACGTCTGACAAAATCATTTCCGCTTAGAATGTAAACAAACCGGCGAAATGACAGGAGCAATTTGTGAAAAATGCGATAATTCTTGAAAAAAAATACTTTCATTCCATATTTTGTTGCTTTTTTTGGGGGGGGGGGGTTGTTTTCGACGAGTAGAGTTTTTATTTCGTCCTCCACACGCACCGCCATTTTCTTCTTCAGGGTTGTTTGGCGGTTGGCAAACCAACTTAAAGGTGCGTTACTGCCACCGACTGGGCTGGAGTGTGGAACAGGCGATATGGGGGGGATTGTATTCTTTTAGCTATTTCTGTTTCTTTTAAAAGCTCAATGACAGAGCTGCCATTTTGTTTTTCTCTACTCACAGTATATGAGCTGATAGCCTAGTAGTAGAGTAGCCAATCAGAGCGCGTGAACTTGGATAGAATAATAATCAATGTAATGTAACAGCCTACCAGCTTGTACAGTCCAAAACTTGCCTTCGGATTAGCGAATTCCCGAAATAACCTTCTGAGAGACGAGTACTTCTTTTCGACCAATAAGAAATGAGTCCTTGAACCGATTCCTTTCAGGATTCTTTCAACCTTGGTGTCAGCTAGCGAAACGGCCCACGTTTTCACCAGTTTTGAGCAGAACCATTGTAATCAAGGACGTGTCATGAACGGAGGGTGTTGCACAATTCACAACAGCAGTAGCAAGATGGTGGAGCACGTCGATTACCTGAGCTACTGCTCTGTTATTGTAGATATTTGTTTTCATTCCAGTTTTTCTGAAGATGTCTTCTTTTCCATTGCGTTCTCCATTACTGTGCTCTGCTTCCTCTCCAAGCTAATGACGCCCACTGATGTCGTAGTTCATGCAGGAAAAACTAGTTATATTTTGATTCCAGCTGGGAACCAACTTTTCAGGTTCTGAACCAATTTATTTTTGGTCAAAATGCTGTGAATGGTTGCATATTTGGTGTAAGAACCAGAATGGAACCTGTTCCCTGTTGGTCGAAAAGGGAAATGGGTGATGCCTTTCCACACTCTCAGAAAATAAAGTAGATTATTGTACCTTTAGGGGTACAATGGCTTGTCACTGGGGCAGTACTCTCTAAGGTACTTATTTGTACCCTTTATATAGTGCTTTGGAACACACAATTACCTTGAGCCCCAGGGGGTACATTTGTGTAGATTGGGCCTTGGGGGACGGAAATGGACTCTTATTGTACCCCTGTTTCTAACCGTGCAGCAGAAGTCATGGAGTTGGACTAAATTATAGGACCTTAAGTTTGTTCTCATAGGAAAGTCAGAAGCATTGGGGCCTTGATATTGGTGCAGGATCAGGAACTCTCTTTGGTATTATAACCTTTTTTTCAGTACGTGTGGATTTGGGATTGGAATTTAACTTGTACATGGAGTTTACAAGAACAAAACCGTATCCAGAACCTTGATTTAGACTGGTTTTGTATGGCGTCATTGATGCGACCTTGGATCAGAAGCAGAAATGTAAGAGAACCAACAAAAATGAGCTTCAGGACAGGTGTTAAAGCTGGACCTCCTGTGGGACTGGCCGTTAGGGGGAAGGTTTGCCCGAGTCGAGGTGTTGCTACAGATACAGCTCAATCTCTGACCTGCTGTAGATTAGATGGCGAGCAACGTGGAAGAGGAACCTCAAAGGACTTGGAGAGATTGGTAAGAACGTAGGAAGTAGACAGTCTGAGATTTTTGAGGGCTTTGAGTCAGAACAAGACTTTAAATGCATCATATTGTGGACAGTTTGGAATTTTATGGCTCGGGCGTTGGTGAGAAGACGGACAGCTGGATTGTAGGAAGTTTTTCAGGAAGCTGATCTGGAAGTGATGCGTGCAGGAAAGGAATCGCAGTAATTTAAAGGACTACATGGTATGGATGAGGTTCAGCGATCTGATGGAGCTCATCTCTGTTTAACATCACCTTTAGTTGCTCGTCTTGTGTTGAAATTTGCTTCACGTTGATACCGAAGTGTGTGGGCTCTCTAATCAGAGCAGGCGGGAATAAACCGTTACTTTATAGTAAAGGTGATGATGCACGGGGCAGCTTTTTGGGCAGTGCTGCTGGGCGGTTGCGCTTCGGCACTTTCCCATTGAGATTGTGCAACACAAGTTCTATCTGGACAATTTTGATCGTTTTGGGCAACTTCTTAAAATCATCCAATCAGGGGGGCGTCGTGGCTCAGGTGGATAAGGCGCCACACCATAAATCCGGGGACCCGGGTTCGATTCCGACCCGAGGTCGTTTCCCGATCCTTCCCCGTCTCTCTCTCTCTCTCCTGCTCATTTCCTGTCTCTACACTGTCCTATCCAATAAAGGTGAAAAAAGCCCAAAATATATCTTTAAAAAAAAAAAATCATCCAATCAGAGTGCTAGTAGCGACTAGGGCTGTGCTCATTTGCCATCAGTTGCTCACGATATCGTACCATATATATCGCGATAATCGAGTTAAACGATGTCTTTAATGTATTGTAAGCAGAGGGCGTGAATACGTTTGGCGCCAAAATTATTCAATCAATGAGTCTCGAGACGAGGCCATGGAGACGCATGGGGGACGTAATTATCGGCTTGCAGCGTCTGTAGCAGAGCGCATTGAAGCAGAGCGCCTCATTTCTAGTTTGCATGCCCTGAGTAACTGGAAGCGCCATTTGTAAATAAAAACGTTTTTGGTTGGAACAGGTTGCAAGCATAGAATTTCTGGCATGAAACACGCTTTAAATCAAGTGAAAATTGATGACAACCTGCTACAGAACGGGAGATATGCATGAAATATGTCATATATGGGATTTTCGATTTTCAAGTGAGTAAACGATATCGTATTGTACCCCCGAAAATCGTGCACGATCGAGTATCGCGGGCTGTGAGCACAGCCCTAGTAGCGACTCAAATTTTTAACAAAGATGGCGGCGTCTCCAGCAGTGGAGCGAAGAAAAAGAGAGACAACCTGTATCTTTTTTTTTTTTTTTTAATCATCAGGTTTTTTGTTTGTTTGTTTGTTTGTTAGTGGCCCACCACTCCATAGAGATCGAACGGGATTTAGCTAACTAGCGCTGGTTTTTGCTGACACAATTAGCTGAACGTTATCGCTAGCTGTGTAGGGATAACGCTAGCTCTCTTGTGTTGAGTTAAAAGTGACGGGCGGCTCATGACTTTTTTGTGAGCTGTAATAAAGATTGTCCAACTTATCATCTGATCTAATTCACATGCGGAGCACGACTACTTGTGGAACCCGAGGGCGAAACAGTACAAACTTCAGGATCTAAAAAAAGAAAGCAAGCCTTTCAGGAGCTCTGCCACGCCCTTTTCCTCCTCAGCAGCGTGTCCTGGTCCATGCCCTTTTGTCTTTTTTGCTGAGATGAGGATTAAACGAAGATGTTTTCGTGATGTTTGTGTCAGGTATTAGTTACAGCAGATATGATTTGAGGCAAGTAGCATTTTTTTTAAAGAGATTTTAAAAATGTTTATTATTAACAGAATAATTTGGCTATTTTAACTTATAAATGTTAAAATAATGGTAAATTATCTTTTGACCAGAGGATCTATTCAGTTTTGTTCCAGAAGTGACACTTACTTGAGCAAAATAAATAAAGGCCGAAGCCGAGACAAAAGTGACCGCTGTAAATCTTTGTGTCTGTCTTTGCGATGTCTGTCTCCCTGGCAACAGATTTGCTCTGATCTGATTGGTTGTTGCTCTAATTAGTTGCCCTGTGTCTCACCTGGTTGCCCGTTGCCGGCAACATCACCCAAAAAGCTGCCCCGTGTATCATCACCTTAATTGTTTGTCGTTTATCTGCTTTAGCTCTCTCGGTATTGTTCCTGCTGTTGTCATGTCGCTGCTTTTGTCTCGTGCGTCTGTGCTGAAGCTGTGGAGCTGATTTTTATAACTGCACACCTCGAACATCCCAACAGTGGCTCCTTGACAGTCCTGTGATCTTTCTTCCACAGAATCTCTGGCCACATCCGATCTTTCCTTCTCACAACCCTCACCACTTTCTCCTGATTTTTTTTTTTTCCCCACTTCCCTGAAATATAAGCAAATAAATTGTTTAAACCCCATTTAGAGGATTTTACTTTTTAATGAACATCAAAAACAACATTTGAGCTGCCTGCTTAGACTGTACATCAGTCCGTGCTTGCTGGCTTTCTTGCACTCAGTTTGCATGAAAACTAAACTAAAGGTTAAACAGTGATTGATTTTTAATAATTAGCAACGTTGGGCTTAGCCGATGTGGGAGTTTTAATTCCAGGAAGTTTAATTTAATTTGGGCCGGAGACAGGTCTGTTTCGCTCAGGTCTGCAGCATGCTGAATCCTCTGTTGGATGCATCGTGTGATTTATCGTTTGTCTGCGATGCATCCCTCGTTCCTGGTGGTCACTTCAGTTTCTGTGGGTTGGGTTATGGTGGGTTATGGCTTTTGGGAACATGATATAAAAACACAAGATTTTTTTCAGGAAGAAAGCATTCAGATGGGTTAATCTGCGCTATAATGTGAACGAAGGTGGCTCAGCTGATTTGTAACGTAGCCAATGCCTTTGCCACTACGTTTTAGTGAGCATTACCAGAAGTGTGCTAGTTCTGCACCCACTGGTTTTCCATGTTGTGTAAATTCTCAAAACCAGTGCACACCCACCGAGCTACCTTTTTTTTTTTTTTTGTGGTTGCTTTGTTTTTGGGGTTTTTTTTTTCACTGAGCTCCCCCTCTTTTTTCCCCTCCCCGTATTTCCCTCTTATTTTTTGGTAGAGCGAGTGAACATGCTGCGAGTGAACCGTGTTGTCATCACTGGTGCAGGGTAACACTGGCAGTGTGTGTTAAAGAGAACTAGAAGCTGCTCGCCACTGCATTCTTTCTCTAACAGTCAAGCAGCCTGCTGGTTCTGCAGCAAGAAAAACACTGTGTGTGAGAGAGAGAGAGAGAGAGAGAGAGAAGGATGAGGAATGTAGAAAAAACGGAAACTCCAGCTATGTCTCACTATGTGGTCCTGTTTGTGTGTGTGTGTGTGTGTGTGTGTGCACGCTTGTCCTTCTTTTCTTCTCTGTGACAGGACAGCTCCAGCTCCCACTGTGTGTCTCAGCCCCCCACCCCGTCTCCCCTGTCCCCCAGCCCTGCTAGTCTGTCCTCTAATCACGGCGATGACAGTGACAGCATTAGCAGTCCAGCCTGGCCAAAGACCCCCAGCAGCCCTGTGAGTGCCACAAGCGCGTCCTCTCTCTCTCTCTCTCTCTCTCTCCCACCTTCTTTATCCTGCTTCCATGTGTTTTGTTTTCTCCCCCAGTGTGAACGATACGAGTTGTATTTTTTACACCACAGTGCTGCTGATTGCTCCATCCTGATCAGCATTAATTATTTTATATGAGCGTGCTCATTCTAATCCATTATCGTTTCTATAGCATTAACTTGCGTGACAGACCAGACGCTCCGCTCAACCTGATATAATAAAGGAGTAATTATTGATCCGGTGAGGTTTTCTGTGACGAGCTGATGTAACAGGTGTCAGGAAAGTCTTCAGGACAGAGCAGGGTTTTTTTTTTCTTTTTTTAAATGGTTCGAGGTAACATAGCAAATTCAGGGTGGGAACAGTAACACTACTTTGCACCGTTGAATATTTTCCTGTAGCAGCACACCCCCAAGTGTGTTGTTCCTGTTTTGGAGAACTTCATGACCAGAGTTAATTTCCAGACGTGTGTCTGTACCTGTATCAGGGATTGGTGGTGCATTAGGAGTAGGTTTGGGTGATGTGTTGATACGATATCAATATCATAATAAATTAGGACACAATAAGAAACAACGGAAACTCCAGCTATGTCTCACCATGTGGTCTTTGTTACTGATTAAAGTGTTAATGTATATTTTTATCCAGTTTGCAGTGGTATATAGTTTTTCTGTAAACAGACCCTAAAATGCAGCAGTGGAAACTTCTACCAGAACATTGTGATGGAGCTCGTAAAACATCTGCCGATCTTCCTGATGGTTTTGTGTCGTTTCCATCATCACTGTGTCTTTACATTTCCGTAGAAATGAAATGCTAGCTAAATCATTGCCATGTTTAAAAAAACAAAACAAAAAAACCCATAGCTTTCATGCTCAGTGTCCATATTCTCCAGTTGCCTAGCAACAGTGCTCTTGTGGCTTTTACGACTTGAATGGTGAGTGTGCCGTGTGTTTGTGTTCTCAGGCTGAAAGCAACATAGTGAGAGGCGACTGATTTATAAGAAAGTAAGACCCCGACTAGCCAATCAGATAGGAGAATTACCCACAGCCACAATATAAACCAATAGTTTATTCTTTTATTATATTTTTGTCCCTCTCTCATGAGAAGCTGCATTAAGAGCTTTTGTTTTGATCATGTGGCGTTTCCTTCTGGTTTATTGTCAGTGTTTTTACTATGACTGATTTGAACAGCATGTTCTACAGAATGTGATTCATGTCCCAGGAAGCTGCGTAGTTATTCAGAGGGTGTGTGTGTGTGTTGTGTAGAAGCCGAACCCAGCCACCATGACGAACGAGAAGATCACACGCCTGTATGAGATGGGGAGTGAGCCGGAGAGGAGGGCCTGGGTGGACCGTTACCTGGCCTTCATGGAGGAGAGGGGCACACCTGTACCCAACCTACCCGCCGTAGGGAAGAAGCCCCTGGACCTGTGCCGCCTCTACCTGTGTGTGCGGGACATCGGAGGCCTGGCCATGGTGAGCGAAGGAAGCCAGTTCTGTAGTGATCATCAGTTACAGAACACGTGCGATTCGTCTCAGGGTCCTCTTCTGATCCAAGATCTCCATCCATGATTAACGTTTAAAGATGCACATAAAGACCTTTGATAGAATATAGAGCTGCTTGATTCAATTCAGGATATGAATTCAACCAGAACTGAACTGTTACCTTCCAGAAATGGCAGGCCACGCCTCCTTTACTGGTAGTGACCTACAGAGGCCACTCCTCCTTCACTGGCACTGATGGGTTTCGCCGTGATGGAGGACTTCATACACTGAAATATTTAAAGAGGACCCTGATCCACCTGTCCAGCCCAAATAATCTGAAAATTCGATGAAGCAGTGATTTAAAGCAGCACGCCGCTCGTGTCCGTTTCTTACTTTCCCAGGTTTCGCTGTAACCCCTCCGTTCTGTGTGCAGGTGAATAAGAATAAGAAGTGGCGCGAGCTCTCCACTCATCTGAACGTGGGAACATCGAGCAGCTCCGCGAGCTCTCTGAAGAAGCAGTACATCCAGTACCTGTTCGCTTATGAGTGTAAAGTGGAGCGGGGTGAAGAACCTCCACCAGACGCCTTCAACACTGACGGCAAGAAGCAGCAGCAGCAGGCCAAGATCCAGCCGCCATCACCAGGTACACGGCCTCTCTGTCCTAAACATCACTCGGTTACTAAAAGATCATTTGTACCTTTTCTTTCTTTTTTTAAATTCAGTTTAATGCTGAAAAGTACGACCGAGCAACTCGAAAATGGTAATGGACTTTATTTATTTATTTATTTATTTATTAAATATTTATTAATATTCAGGTCCAGACAAAAATTGTGCTCTAACTGACGGTTTTGACGTCCTGTCACTGTCTGTCTTCACTAATTGCTCCATGTGTGGACGGGTTGCTTTTCTAAGTTAATAACTAATATCTAAACCTTGTGTTTTATAACCGGTCTTGTGTTGTTAGTAGACTACTTTGTTTATAATTGTTTTTTTTGTTGTTGTTGTTGTTTTTTAATTAACTTATTTTTTAATTATACTTTGGCTCTACAGTAATTGGCAAACACTGTTGTGGTTACTCTGCCATTCATTCATTTATTCATTTCCTCACTATTTATTTTTCCCCTTTTTTAGGATTAATGGTGAAGCACATAAAAATAAATAAACTTTTATTTCCTTTATAAAATAAAAATAGTTTCAGATCATGCAGATATTTTTTAAAAAGGCAAAATGAGCTTCACCAAATTAAATTCCCAAATTGCCTAAATAATAGTCCGAAAAATGGAAAAAACATTCATCTGAGGTGTGTTGAGCATTTCAGGTGACATCCATTTGACTCGGGTCTTTTTTTTATTATTATTATTATTTTTTAAATATCCTAAGATCCAGTATGATTGAAAATCTAAAGTCAGTGCTTATTACAGTTTTATTTACAGCATTTGGCGGACGCCCTGATCCTGAGAGGCTTAGACTTTCGTTCCATCACATTAACCCTCTGGGGTCTGAGAGTATTTTCTGGCACTAATGGTTTTGTTGTTAATTTCAACACATCCTCACAGTATTTTCAAAGTCATATGACTTTTTTTTGTATTCAGCACAAGTTCAGCTACAATAATATCTCTGTAGTCTGTACGTCATGATTGTACTTTTAAAAAATACCAGATAAATGAAGATGTTGTAAAAAGCAGTTTTAGAACTGTGTTGGAATGTGTGTAAAAACATGACCTTACCCACTGTGTCGAACCGTTTTGGTCACTTGAGGTGATTCTGTTCAGTCTGAGGAATGGATCAAACACAAAAACTTAACTCTGCTCCATTGATTTGGAGAATTAACTGGCCATCAGAAACATTTATGTTCTATTGTTTTGGGATAAAGGGTTGGCAGTGGGAGGGATATTCAATGAGAAGGGCAAAAAATTCCATTCCATTCTATGAGAAGAGTGAAAACCCCTCCCACTGCCAACTCTTAATCCCATCAGGTCAAGTCCCAATGGGTAAGGTCATGTGTTTTCACACATTCCAACACAGTTCTAATACTGATTTTTACAACACCTTCATTTATCTGCTATTTGACTTTATTTTGGTGTTTGACTCGATTCAGTGTGTCTTGAAATTAACTCTTGTACTATTTTATTCCGTTCAGAGCCACAATCAACTCTGTTACACAATTACTCTGTAATTTTGCTCCAACTCCAAATTTTACTCTCTAAACTCAAAATACAGCAAAATTAACTATTTTTGAGGGAAATACTTTTTAACTCTTGAAAAATTGTTCAGTCATGTTTCCTGTGTTTGCACGACAGCGCACGCATATCAACCAATCTGCTCGTCAGAAATAGACGAAATATGTACACTTACTCGAGCTGATCTTTGGCTGGATCATGTCAAAGTTTTAAAGAAAAAAGGGCACCATTCATCAGTGTCGCGGTTCTCAAGACTGAACCGAATCGCTGTCCTGAATCATCCGAAGCGCATAAAATCCGCGTGCCATCTCGCAACAAGTTTTACCTCCAAATAGCCTGAACTATGTCTGACAGATTTTATCGTGTTTACGGTGGGCGGTCCCACTGCGAAAGAGAAACCAATTGAAACCGAAAGAATGAAAGTGATTACCGTGCCGTTACCATGGGAACAGTCTTTTATGAATGTGTAAGTGTGCGCTCAGCGCTCCGAGTCCGGTGAGACTGAGGAAGGGGACAAGTTTTCTGTTTCATCTAATTTAGGTAATTTAAAAACTGTAATATTATTTGGCAGTGGGCACAGAGGAAAGTGTAAAGTATAAAGTTTGTCAATATGTTTATCATGCTTGTATGATTTAAAAACTTGCGAAGATATTTATCTCAATACATGACCTCCGCATTCTAAACCTGCTGCGCGTCGCTGGAGAAGCTCTCGACCCCAGAGCGTTAATACAACTGAGCGGTTGAGTTTTAAAGGAAAATTCTATTTTTCATTTTCTTAAACCTGGGCCCTGTTTTCTTATCTCTGGGTCCAAATATTTACTCAGGACAAAAATGATTGAAATCATTATTGACTTAGAATGCTAGCCTGGCAAGCCAGAATAAATGTGAATATTTAGTCTGGCCTCGATCCGTAGACATTTCCGACGGGTGTAGGAGGAACAAACCGCTGTCTTTCAAACTGTCTCTGTGCGTATAGGCCAACGCTCTGACCAATCAGCGCAACAGTGACTGTGACGTAGTCAGAGCGACAGAAAGCAGTGGGGGAGACCTTGAAATAAATAATTTTTCAAAATGCGTATTAATTAATAAACAGGTTCTAGATATTAAGAAGTTTGGAGATGATGACCACAAGTTTGGAGTCTGTACCACATACTTAACATAAACTCTTATTTTTTTCCAAGTGTTTTTCAAGGGTTTGCTTAAACTGTTTTTGAGAGTTTTTATTTAGTGGTGTTTGGTGAAATAATTTCCCTTAAATTTAAAATAACGGGAAAATAAGAAACAATCAAAAAGTAATGTTTCAAAGCTGTTTATTAATTCTTCGTACTGCACAAACTAGCCCCATCCTTTTGGCTACGAGCGGAGCCAGCTGGTAGATCAGACTTTTGCCATAGCCGGTCGGCAAAACAGCGAAAACGTCCTTCTTGAAAAGGAATGAGCGGAGAGCCTCTTCCTGCTCATGTTTCAACCAAAACTCCAAGTCTAATTCTTCTAAAACTGATTCCAAAGCGGAGTCTAATGCGCGCTGTACTAGCCCGTAGCCATCTTTCCTGTTGTGCTTTCTCCAGCGTCGCGCAGCTTTGTCGTCACTCCTGCAAAAGTCCGCCCAAAGAATCCAAACAAAAACCTTGCGTTGTGATTGGTGGGCACGATTTGATGCCCGGGGTGTTTTTGTTGATATGGTGCGAGGCTAGACCCATTCGCTAGGCAAAAATATTTTTGGCCGCTAGGCGGGTGGGTCTAGTTTATTAGGCTAATAGAATGCTATAACTGGCAACCACAAAGCAGCTAGATAGTGTAACTCAACAGGGAAGTCAAGCATGCCAGAGTAAGGTGCTTGCTTTCACCACTGACAGACTCGTAATGTTGTCCTATAGCGTGTCGGACACCATGGAAAGGATTCCTGCAGAGACGCACCTGTCCAATTCCCTCAGTAAGTGTAAAGCGCCTGTAGAAAATGACCGTTTCTGCACTTATTGTTTTGGGTTTCTGTTCCTCCGGTCTCTGACGCAGCGCCCCATTCAGTGCCTGTACTCGATCATCACATGGACACCCTAAAGATTGGCACTTCCTTACACGGTTCACACCCTGTGGACGCCGTCGAATTGTGCTGTATTCACAGAGACGCTCCTGTGCCCACCTCAGGGCCCGTATTCACAGTCTGCTCAGACCAAACACCCTTTAGTACCGTTTGCCTTTACCTCTCCGTCTTTGGGTTGCTTGTGAAGGCTTGAACACCACAGCCCACACCCACAGCGTTCCGTCAAGCTGCTTTATAACTCTCTGTTGTTAAAAGCACTATAAATAAACATAATTAACATGATCCTTGTAATACGAGACCCTTAGAAGTCGCCATCGCTGACGGTGCTAAGGTAAAACTCCCCGAGACGACATGAAGAAACCGGGAAAGGACCCAGACTCAAAAGGACACGTATGGAAGATGGTTGTATGATCCCATTTTGTCGTGTTTGTTGTGATGACGGCGTCAGCGTTGCTCCGCCCCATGTTCTGGCTGCGGTTGGGTAATTTGATTTCTCGGATTAGTTTCCGAGTGAGTGATGCGTTGCGTTTGAAAGTGTGTTATAGTGTGCATGATGTTCAGTCTGTCCTTTAGACTGATAGATGGTCCTCCAAAGCTGGGGCTCGTCGCCGGCATCCTTCCTCCATCTGCCCTCAAATCAATTTGAGCTGGCTGTGCGAGCGCTAAAAATATCTGACAGGTGATTTAGTCATGCTGCGAGAGGGAAAGTGAAAGGAGGGGTGGGGAGGAGAGGGAGAGCTGTCAAGCAAGCCGCTGAAGGATTTCCCTCCCTCCCTCCCTCCTTCCTTCCTTCACTCGGAGAGAGAGAGAGCGCTGTCAGGCAGCAGGAGGGGGGTTCCCCGGGGAAGATTAATAGGAGGCGGAGTGTGAGATATAAACAAAAATGACCTCCGTCTGACCCCTACACAGCGACCAGTGAGCCAGCATTTTTCCCCTCTCTTCTTTTCCCTCCCTCCTTCCCTCACTCGCACTGAATATGGCATCAAGGTCACTCCAGTTCATGCTCGCGTGTGTGTGTGTGTGTGTGTGTGTGTGAGGCCCTTCCTCCTGTAACCAATCTGCATTGTTTACTTTCAGAGCTGACACACTTTCATTACATCGTAATGCTGCACTGCTTTTCTTTTTTTTCCCTCCAGCTCTGCCAATTAATTCCTCCACTTATCCTCCGCCACATTTTTTTTATTACGATGTCTGCTTATACAAGATCCTGTGCCTGCTGTATCCACGTCTTATTAGATTATAGAAATTAAACGATTTGAGAGTATTTTGTAAGGTCTTTCCTTTTTTTAATACGCCTCATTTATTCATTACGACATGCAAATGCTGATATTAAAAATCTTTAAATATAAAAAGTGGATGTTGCAGTTTATAAGTGAAGTGCATCGTCTTAAAGGAGAACTGAAGGCAATTTTTTTTTTTTATTATCAAAATTCTATTTCTCATTTTATTAAATATCGGAACGCATGTTTGATCGCTATTTTGTCGCTGCTATAGCAAGTTCTGAGTGTTTGAAATATGCTCTGTAATATATCAGTCCATATGTCAAAGCAATGGGCGTAAACGAGATTCGCTGAGACCTGTGCGAGACATCGTAGGACGGAAGTAAAACGTACAGCCGAAATCAAAGTCACCGACATCTGCCAACGTCGTCAAAAGCCGCGCGCGCCCTCTTTCGAATGCTGACATAATCACGCCGGAAGTTTTGTTTGTTCTGATAGCAATCAGGAAAGTTAGAGAAAAGTCGGCAGTAATCGTCATTTAAACTCGTTTTTGTGCAATACTTCGTTTGGAAAACAGTTTTCAAAATGGCAGTGCTGACGCCTGGCTGACACTTCTTCACGTTTCGAAGTCTTGCACAAGTCTGGTGAAGATCGCGCGGATAAGCGACGCCTGCCGTGGACCAAACGCACTAAATTCAACATGGCTACAAACCCAATAGGCCGATAAGTATAATATTTAATTGCAGTTAGTTGCCAATATGAGTCACGATATAAGGTTACTAAAACTGAAAACGTAATTGAATAACCTGTTAATTAAGAAATAAAGCAAGTTTAAAAATGACCTCAGTTCTCCTTTAACTGGCAGTAAAGGAGCGAGTCATTTATTTGTTCTTCAGTAAGGGCTGGTCGGGGTTGCGGTGGATCTGGCGTCGAGGATTAGTTTTTTGAGTGAGGGATGAATAAATGGTGTTATAGTGTGAATAATGTTCAGTCTGATCCCTTCAGGCTGATCTAGTCGTGGTGGCTCGGCGGTTAAAGGGGCTGACCCGCCCTTCCCACAATCCTGTCCTTTGTTTTTGTCTTGAAATCATGTGACCACTACTCCGCTATATTTCTGTGCAGCAAAACCTCTGCAAATTCCCTGTTACTGATCACTTTGAAATCCTTCGTGGATGTTCTCTTCATCTTCATGTCATGTGTGAAAGTTTTGAGTAGAATATGCCTGATGTTTTCTTTCCTTCTTGGCTGACCATGAGATGGAAACGGAATGGATCGGCGGCTTAATTGTTGCTGGATTGCTGATTGTTTTTCAAGCAGTGGAATATCCATGGATGTGATTACTTATCAGAAGTTCAGGGTTCGAGCCCCAGCACTGCCAGCTTGCCACTGGTGGGCCCTTGAGCAAGGCCTTTAACCCTCTCTGCTCTCTGTATCATGGTGCTCTGACTCCAACTTTCTAGCAAGCTGAGAGATATGCAAAAGAAAAACTAATTAATTGTGCTGTAATGTGTATGTGACAAATGAAGGCTTGGTCATCAGGAGTCTATCCTAGAAAAAGTGGCTGTAAGGCTGGAATATACCTTGGATGGGATGCCAGCGCGCACGCACACGCATTCACACGCTCGTTCACACCTAGAGACGCGGGTGGCCGACCCAGTGCACCTCCTGCCATGTGTTTGGATGGTAGGAAGAAACCTGGAGGAAACCCACATGAACATGGGGAGAACATGTGAAACTCCACCGAACCCTGACCCTCTGAAGCGCTGAGTGAAGGACTGGTTAGAAGAAACACCACATTAATGTATTCATCACATTATTTGTGTTTTGTTTCTCCCCCCGTAGCGAACTCCGGCTCTCTCCAGGGCCCTCAGACTCCTCAGTCGACAGGCAGCAGCTCCATGACCGAGATGCCCGGGGATTTAAAGCCGCCGACTCCGGCCTCTACTCCACACAGCCACATGCCCCCTCAGCAAAGTGCCAGGTGGGTAAAATGCATCGCGTTCTGCTGATGAACTCCGCAAACGATCTTGAATCTCCAGGTCCACAGTGCTGTAGGCTTCACTTTCTGACTCTTGTTCACTATAAGCGGCTCTACTGAAAGCTCAGGACGAACAAAGGCACGATGGGCTTTAACAAGGACGGGTATGAGATAAAAATAAATAGATAACTAAATAAACACCTGCTTGGAAACAAGGGTTCTTGGTGATGGTGCATTAGAAAGGTCATGGTTTGGTCAGTTTATAGAATTGATTATACTGTATATAAAGTTATTCCATGAAATCGAGTCGTACATGAGCTGATGGCTGTAATCCCTGTACGACGAGAGTGAGTGGAATAACTGTTTTATTCTCTCCACATTCACTGGATTTTGAGAAACGGAGCATTTTTATTTTTTGCAAACTCGATAAATAAAAACTTTATACAAAACGTCCGACAGAATCATTTCAGCTCAGGCGGACTTCTAAAAACCTGTCGATGGCGGCATTAACTGACTTTAGTGGGTTTTTTGTGTGTTTTTTTAATAGAAAGTGCCGTCTCGCTGTCGTGCCGAGGAATAGAATAGCTTTAGACGTGTATTTAATTCTTCCTCAGACATTTCAGTTCTGTAATTTTCAAACTTCTTTGAGTTTTTGAACCAGTCTAAAAAAATTCAACACGTTTTAATGCTTAAAGATGACGAATGTAAACAAACCGGCGAAATGACCGGAACAATTCGTGAAAAATCCAATAATAATAATTATTCTTGAAAAATAAAAATATACTTTTTTTTTTTTGCTTTTTTTTTGTATTCTTTGGGGTTTTGTTTTCGAGGAGAGTTTTTATTTTGTCCTCGGTTGGTTCAGTAACACGATCTGCCATTTGTTTTTTTCTACTCACGGTATATGAGCTGATATCCTAGTAGTAGAGTAACCAATCAGAGCACGTGATTGCTCATAACCAGTGAATATGGATAGAAAAAAGATATCAAATATGGCACATAATGTAGTTTACTGTTGCTGACTCTGAATTGCATGTGAGAGTGATATGCATGAGTGTTTATTAATATAGCTTTATGTAGGTCAGAATATATGGGCGGCACGGTGGTGTAGTGGTTAGCGCTGTCGCCTCACAGCAAGAAGGTCCGGGTTCGAGCCCCGGGGCCGGCGAGGGCCTTTCTGTGCGGAGTTTGCATGTTCTCCCCGTGTCCGCGTGGGTTTCCTCCGGGTGCTCCGGTTTCCCCCACAGTCCAAAGACATGCAGGTTAGGTTAACTGGTGACTCTAAATTGAGCGTAGGTGTGAATGTGAGTGTGAATGGTTGTCTGTGTCTATGTGTCAGCCCTGTGATGACCTGGCGACTTGTCCAGGGTGAACCCCGCCTTTCGCCCGTAGTCAGCTGGGATAGGATCCAGCTCGCCTGCGACCCTGTAGAACAGGATAAAGCGGCTACAGATAATGAGATCTGAATATTTTTTGGGTTATAACTTTGATCTTAAAACAGAAGTTCAAGCAATTTTAGTTCAGAAATTGCTCACTTCTTCTTGAGATGACGTTTCTGAGCCAAGACGGAGCTGTTGAGTGAGAGACGCTTATTTCTCTCACTTAATATTAACATGCGCTACGTAGTGTATGCATGTTGAAGGTCCCATTACAGACTTGGTCTCCTCTTTACTGTTCTAATTACCTCCACTCTTTTGCGGAGGGTTTGGAGTGCGGTGTCTGTTCAGTGGGGTTGAGGTCAGGGCTCTGTGCAGGCCACTCGAGTTCTTCCACTCGACCCTGGCAAACCATGTGTTCATGGAGCTCGCTTTGTGTACGGGAGCACCGTGACATTGTAGAAAATTGTGTGCGTCCAGCTTTGTAGGTGTGATGGTCAGGTGTCCACATACTTTTGGCCATGTATTGTACATTTTGCATGCAGACATTGTCACAAAAGCTGTGGCTGAGTGTCAGATTTACTTGATCTTCACTGGTTCTTGTGCTAAAGAGGTGACTGGTTTGTTTGTTTGTTTAAGTGGTCTCCAGTGACCACCTCACTCATCCCGTCCAGACCTCGGCCTGCTGGGAATATTGTAAAATGATGGTCCATCCATCCTCACAGTGTGAACAGTTTTCTTTTCAGCAGGATCCAAAATGTCCGATTTTCACACTTTACCCTAGAAACCGTGGTACGGCTTCCACGCCGACGGTCCCATTATCCACAAAATTTGAAACCCTGTCACATCACACACTGCATTACAGAGAAAAGAGCTCTGGCTAATTACCAAGTGTTCTGTCGAGACGGCGTGCGTTCTTTTATTTTGATTTCCTGTTTGTGTTGATCCTGGTTCTGTTTGACCTTTCTCTGCAGAAACAGTGGTGTCAGTGTACAGGATCCGTTTTCTGATAGCAGCGATCCAGCTTTCCAAAAGCGAGCCAACATCCCTCCTGGTATGATGTACCAGCAGGGAGGAGGGGGCATCGATGCCCGAATGCAGTATGATGCCAACAAGGAGCCCTACGGAGGTCAAAGGAAAGGTGAGTCAGTGTAGCGTAAAAAGTCTAATCAATAAAGGTCAACTTTTTTCTTTTTTAAATTCCCGTCTTCAGGCGTCCTGTTCTGACGGGCTGCTTCTTGCCATGTCGTGGTGGTGTGTGCGTGTTTCAGTCTCATCTCTCCAGCAGTAGTTGTGATTTAAGGTGGTTTGTTTGGCAGCACTGCCCCCTAGTGTCTGCTTTGTTGCATATCTAATGTTGTCATTTATCAAGCACCATTTTCCAGCGAACCCTTACTGGGGCTGTTTCTCCTGATCGACTGAATGTGCCTGAGAAACAGCGCATGGTTCCACTGCCTTCAGAGCCAAACTGCTGTGGAATAAGCAAACTCTACTATCCGCAATTAAATAATTTAGTATCTGGAATGTTTTATCACCACAGACAAGAATTAATGCACATGTGGACAGATGTGTCTGGTAAAAGGAATTGTGGTTTGTTTGGTTTGTTTAAGCAATAACAGTATTCTGTATCTATTTATTTTACTGCAGATGCCTGCAAAGTCGAGGTTTCCTCTTCAAATCATTATTTTAAGTCTGTGACCTTATTTTTTTTTAGCAACACATGGCATAAACATAAATGTGATGAGTTTTATAGCGGCGCTCACTGCGTGCAGAGCGGAGCCCTACACTTAAGAGAACATGGTAATGCATCAGCATGATGCTTGATGGCTTTTGCGACCGTACAATGTCCGTACATACGTATGAGATGTGTGCGCCACCATAAGAGAGATGGGTTTTTATCCACTGCTTATTTTTAATTCACTTTTAAAAAAGAAAAAAATAATAACAACATGGGGTTATTTACTACCACATCAATCCTCTATACTACTAAAGGAAGGCTGTCTGTTTCTGTCTGGTCACTTATGCAAATCAACGCGGCTGGACACACCCCCTCCATACCTGGCACATGGATTGGTGACGCCCCAGAGGGGCCCGAGACAACAATTTCGATTTTCCAAAACATGGGATTAGTGCTGATCCAACACGCTATTAATTTCCCGTAGGCTACATGCTCACGCTAACACACTGCACGCAGCCTCGGCAGAGAATCCCCTCCCCCGCTTGCCTGAGAGTTTCGATTGTACTTGCAATCGCCGCTCCTCACCGGAGGTTTCTGCTACGGCCGAGTCTACGGCCGAGCGATTTGTGTCATTTTGACAGAACACCGTGAAAACAAACACACACATTATATATAAAATCAATCATGTGTCCACTCAGCTCTCCACTGGGCCGTTCAGAGGCAGTCCGGTTCACAGGCAGTAACGACTAGTTTTATGGGAAATCCTGATGATTTTTGTTTCCCACAGCAGGCAATGTATATTTGTACTGTGTGCTTTTTTTTTAACCTGAATGATTTCTTACTCTGCACACTCCTAAACAATCATTGTATAGTTCAATAGTAATCATGAGCATCTTTCCTTAGTTATAGGTAATCTAAAACTACCACGGGTTGATATCGATTAGTTTCTATGTCCAATAATATTGGATCATAACTCTATAGGAAATGGCGTAAAGTGAAAGCGCTGGTTCACTGCTGTCCCCCAGGCGCCCAGCAGAGTCGCACCATAATAAACATGCTGGTGGTGTTTCTGGCGCATGGCATGCGGCGTCAAAGAAAGGAATAAATACGTATCATAACTGCGATGCGTCTCTCATTATTGGTCTCACTGTCACACGACGATGCAGTGATTTATTGAGGTGAAAAACACGACACGATTCATTCATGGTGCTGTAATATCATTATTCTGTTCAGGGGGATTTTGTTCCCTTGGGAATATTTTGTTGATAAACTCATCAGGAGCTCTGCTTTTAGGCAGCGAATAACAGTTATTCCACGATATGTAGTGAAAGTTCATTATGTCTACCTATTGAAACTATTCTTTAAATTCGTTTCTTAAGACAAAGATTTTTTAAGATGTTACCTTGACAGTTTCAGCGATAAACTTCCACCTTCTTCAAAACAGTCACCAGATGTCGAGTGGTGACGTGCCTTATCAGCTGATGTTACTCTAAGGAGGCGTGAACGTCCCGCCCAATTTGACAGGTAGTTCACGCCTCCTGCTGTTTTGAAGAAGGCGGAAGTTTATCGCCGAAACTGTCAAGGTAACATCTTAAAAAATCCTTGTCTTAAGAAACGAATTTAAAGAATAGTTATTCCACGAAATCGAGTCGTACATGAGCTGATAGCTATAATCCGTGTACGACAAGATTGAGTGGAATAATTTTTCTCCCCACATTCACTGGATTTTGAGAAACAGAGCATTTTTATTTTTTTGCAAATCTGATAAATAAGAACTTAATACAAAATGTCTGACAAAATCATTTCGGTTTAGAACGTAAACAAACCGGTGAAATGACAGGGGCAATTTGTGAAAAATGTGATAATTCTTAAATTAAAGATACGTTCTTACCATCAAATACGCTCACTCCATATTTTGTACCTTTTTTTTGGGTTTTGTTTTCGATTAGAGTTTTTATTTCGTCCTTGGTTGGTTCAACAACACGCTCTGCCATTTTGTTTTGCTCTACTCACAGTATAGACCCCTTTCACATGACGTCACCGCGCCGTGAGATTTTGTTAGGCGCCGTATCGGAAGACCAAGTACATGCACTCACAATATAAAACAAAGTACGAGCGAGAGTAAAGTGACACGATGGCTGATAATTCTGGTTATGTGAGTACATTACCAGCTGCAGAAAGGGCACGGTATGTGGAGAAACTGGCTGTGATTGATGGGTTTGACCCATATGATAAGACTCGCGGCAAGGGAGAATGGAAACATAAGGAGGACCGGACACCAATTCTGCCGTCTGTTTGCTACCCAGACATTGTAAACTATTTGTTGTTTACACCCAGTGCCTACACTCAGTGTTCGAACTATGCCGATGTTTTCGGGGGGCCCCTTTTTTTCCCTTGGGGGGGGGGGGGGGGGGGGGGGTGCTTGCGCTTGTCTCGGAGCGCGGATCTCCAAACACATGAGAAGCCTATCTTACGCACATATCACGCGGACTCCACACCTCCACACACGCATCGCATCTGAAGTCATAACTCATCAGGGGAAATCGTGTCCGCATTGGCATGTTCAAAAAACAACCTCGCGTCAACAATGATACCACACGCAAGAAAAAAAAAAAAACAGTCAGGCTACTCAACAACCAACCTGGCAGCAGCAGTCGTTGTCATATCGGTTTATTTTATCTTTGATGTAAACAACACTTCAGATATGCAAATGCTTCCCGTTACACACGATTGCTATGTCAATAAACATCATTTTGCCAATATTTTAGAGACCCCCCAACATTTCCCAAATCATGTTTTCAAGGGATCTCATGTCTGTTTCAGGGGATCTCGGATCCCCCGAGTACCCCGTAGTTCGAACACTGCCTACGCTGCTGATGACTTGAAAGCCTACAAAGGGCTACAGGCTTACAGTTATGTTGTTAGTGGCTTGGTTCGTGATATTACAGCTGTTATTAAGAATAACCTACACATAGTTATGGCCAAGGTAATCTTGTTGATATTTATCTTTTAATAATATATCTTTTCAGTTGAAAAATTAATACTTTGTTACTATTAAGGTATCCATAATTTAAGTTAATTTATCCAAATTATACATATGTGTTTGATATATGCCTACACAACAACTATGCTTTATATAATAGGAGGGAGAGCAAGCCCCAAACCATCCTAAATTATTATTATTATTATTATTATTATTATTATTATTATTAAATTGTAGAAGTCTGGGAGGCTTGCTCCTCATACAGTTATCAACTTGAGGCCAATTTAGCATGTTTTAAATCTGAATTTCTTGCGTTTGCTTACCTCAAAAAGTGTCCGCAGATCATGCACAGACTTATCCATTATATCCACACGTTTTTGCCAAGTCTCACACAGGTTTCTTTCAAGTCTACTGTTGGGCCAATAAATCATAAATAAAACAGCTCAGATTTGTTTGTTTAAGTCGTTTGCCACTCCACTTTATTCTCGTGGGTTCACTTATTTCCCCCTAATCATGAGTTTGTTGGTCTTCCAAAATGGCGCAGGGTCTGTTTACTTCCGGTTTCGGGTGACGTCAGTGAAAGGGGTCTATAGGAGCTGATAGCCTAGTCGTAGAGTAGCCAATCAGAGCATGCGATTGCTCATATCCAGTGAATGTGGAGAGAATAAGTATCTATATTAAGCTTCTGGCTTTAAGATATTTTACCATCCGATGCTTTAGATGATTCTTCTGTGTCTGAACACGGTTAAATATATCATTATAGACGATGATTACGCACAAAACAACAGGTTTTTCCCAGTTTGAGTATTTTGACAGTGTAGCTTCTCTCAAAGTAATGACTCTACCCCAGAATTAGCATTCGGTGGCGGCACGGTGGTGTAGTGGTTAGCGCTGTCGCCTCACAGCAAGAAGGTCTGGGTTCGAACTCAGTGGCCGGCGAGGGCCTTTCTGTGTGGAGTTTGCATGTTCTCCCCGTGTCTGCGTGGGTTTCCTCCGGGTGCTCCGGTTTCCCCCACAGTCCAAAGACATGCAGTTAGGTTGACGTGGGACGGCCTTGGGCTGAGGTGCCCTTGAGCGAGGTACCGAACCCCTGACTGCTCCCCGGGCGCTCTGGTGTGGCTGCCCACTGCTCTGAGTGTGTGTTCACTGCTTCAGATGGGTTAAATGCAGAGGATGAATTTCACTGTGCTTGAAGTGTGCATGTGACAAATAAAGGTTTCTTAGTTCTTATTTTCAACCATATATTTTGAAAGCAGGATCATATTTTTTTATGTCCGTTTTGAACTTGTTTGAACTGATGGCACTGACTCGAAATGGTTAGCTGCCCATTCCAGACCACCAGCTTCTTGATTTCAGGATCGAACTACTTTCGCTGGCCATTTCTGGTTTTGTGGAGCAGTCTCAAGAGCCAGAGCACATTATCCGTGGAAAAGAATCATTTAAAATATTTCAGTCTTAAACACTGCATGTGTGTATTTGTAGGTGGCAATGACTCTTTCATGCCAGGGCCAATGCCCAGCAGTGGCATGCAGGATATGTACCCACGAGGACCCCAGGCCATGGGCATGAGACCCCAGTACCCTTACAGCCAAGGCTTTGACAGAAGGTCAGTAATATTTCACAATAAGCTACTGGACAGCTTGACTCGCCTCTCAATCCAGCTTCATGTATTTTGCCACGTGTCTTCATCAGGCCTGACCATGCCATGGGCCCCGATGGTGGAATGGTGCCTCCTGGAAATCAGAACAACATGATGCCTTCCAACAGCGATCCAAACATGTACCCAGGAAATAGATACCCATCACATCAGAGGTAAGGACTAGTCGGGTTTTTTTTTCCCTTTTGTGGGTGAATAAGTACATGTCCAAACTTGATGGCTGAGTGGTGCGTGTTCTTTATGTAGGCACGGCCATGACGGTTACGGACAGCAGTATCCTCAAGGCATGCCGTACAGTGCACATGGAATGTACCCACAGCCACAGGTCAGTCTGCAGGTGCAGCGCTCGTGGTCAGACAAGTTCATGTGGAATTGTTCACTTTATGTTGAGAGACATTATATTTTCTGAATATTGTAGTTTCATTTAGCTTCAAATACAATTAGCTCATGACTACATACGTTAATATAACGTAAATGATGATAAAACAACACTAAATTGCTGTCTGATGTGGTAACACAAATTCAACGTGGTTTTTGTAAGGAATAGTGCGGAGTCGTAGGGTAAGTTTTGATATTCGTCTAGAACATTTGAGAGAATTGACAGACAACAAATAACAGAATATAAACTAGATAGACATCGGGACTAAAGTCATAGTGATTTGCGCTCGCTGTTGCAAACTGGGACGTCTGGTCACCGTACCCTACAGATCCAGAACAGTCAGAGATAAAGAATGACGCTTAGCGAAGAAAAGTTGCGTCTTGCTGCCCTGAGCAAAAAAAAAAAAAAAAAAAAATCATGAAAATCGACAGAGTTATAAGCGATTGAAAAAAATCCCATTTTTCACGGATCAATCCGGATCGGTGATCCAGATCAGCACCACAAGTCATAGCAACGTAATTCAGCCTAGAGGTGGTATTCATGTGAAATTTGATGGTGATTGGTTGAAAACTGAGGGAGAAATAGCATCCTAAAAAATGTTAGGAGAAGAATAAAGAACTAGATAGACTGTGGCCTAAAATCAGTGATTTGCACTCGTGCTTACAAACCGGGACGTCTGGTCACCGTACCCTACAGATCCAGAACGGTAAGAGATAGAGAATGACGCTTGGCGAGGAAAAAAATCCCATTTTTCATGGATCATTCCAGTTTGATGATCCAGATCAGCACCAAAAGTCATAGCAACGTAATTCAGCCCAGAGGTGGTATTCATGTGAAATTTGGTGATTGGTTGAAAACTGAGGGAGAAATGGCGTCCTAAAAACGTTATGGGAGGAGTAATAATAAAGTAGAAAGATCCTGAGTGAGAGTAACGGTTTGTGGTAGCGCTGCCAGCACAAATTAATGAACAGAAAACTATTTTCCGACTGAGCAAGTTAAACAAAATACTTGATAACTCCATTGTGCTGACTGAAATCATGATGCTCAGACAAGGCAAGTTTCATCTACTCTTCCTGTTCTGGAGAACAACGAAAACTCAAACTATTTTGTGCTTCTTTAGGGCTATAAGAGACCTGGGGAAGGGATGTACGGCCCCCCAGCAAAGCGACACGAGGGCGATTCCTATGGTATGCAGTTCAGTGGCCAGCAGCCGGATATGTACAGCCAGTACGGTGGATACCCGGAGCGCAGACCTATGCAGGGGCAGTTCCCGTACCCATATAACCGTGAACGCATGCAGCATGGGGGACAGGGACCTCCTCAGCATGGCATGATGGGTGGAGGACAGTCCTCCACTCCCACCGGGGGGCCTCAGGGTAATGTATGGCACCCTAGGAATGATATGGGCTACCCTTATCCTAGCAGACAGGGTCACGGGCCTCCATACCCTTCAATGAGCCGTGCAGATGACCCAGAGGGCAGGGCAAATCAGGACAGTCAGTGGCCGAGTCACCCGGGCCAACGTCAGTCGCCTTATCCTCCCCAGTCTTCTGCTAGCTCCATGCCGCCCATGGCAAACCGCCAGCCTCCGTCCTCTTACCAGTCCCCTCCAGCCATGCCCAACCACATTGCCCGTGCTCCGAGTCCAGCACCATTTCCCAGACCCATGGGAGGTTCCATGTCCCCCAATAAAGCTCATTTGATGCAGTCTATGAAGATGCCAAAACCAGGGGTTCCCGGGTCTATGCCAAGCTCTCAGAGTGGTGGTGTCCCCAGTCAAGGCTTCCCACCCATACACCGAGAGATCAGCTTTCCACTGGATTCTGTTGAGGCTACACAGCCTCGGTTAAAGCCTCGCCGAAGGTTAACCTCCAAAGACATTGGTAAGCGTCCTGCAACATCTTAAAAAATTAAAGTAGCTGTCTAGTTCTTTTAGCAGCAGCATCACTTCCCTTCTACATTACCAAGGGGTAAATTCTGCAATCTTTCAAACGCAAAACAAAGAAAAAGGGTCAAATTTTATGTTAACACTTGGTCAAATACCCATCATCTTCAGGATCCTATCGTAATTATTAGCTGGGATCAGACCTCTTGGACTGTAGACATATTCTATGTTTTTATTTCTGTTGCCTTGTATAGTGTATGTTGAGGTCTACAGGTCAACCTAGAACTGTCGTTACCTTGCAGGGACACCAGAGGCCTGGCGTGTGATGATGTCTCTCAAGTCTGGTTTGCTAGCAGAGAGCACCTGGGCTTTGGACACTATAAACATTCTACTATATGACGATAATACAGTGTCCTCTTTTACCTTGTCGCAGGTAAGTTGGCGAAGTAGCACAGCCTGGTGCGCTTCCACAGTTCATTCAGAATGTAATTAACTGGTTAACATGTGGCATACTTCTGTCTTCCGTTTCTCTAGTTGCCAGGTTTCCTGGAACTTATAGTTGAATATTTCAGAAGATGCTTGATTGAGATCTTCGGAATCCTCGAGGAGTATGAAGTGGGTACTGAGGGCCAGAAGACACTTCTTGGCCCCCTCCCAGAGCCAGCAGAAAAAGAGGAATTGAAGCATCAGGTGCAGGACAGTCATTCAGATACTGAGCTGGTGGACAAGAAGCCTGAAGCAGAGTCTCAAATGTGTCCCCCAAGCAGCACATCTGGAACAGAACCCCTGGAGAAGAAGCCAGCAGAGACAGCTGAGCAGGAGAAGGATGGACAAAACGAAGCAGATAAAGAAGAAGATTGTCCTTCCACAGAACACAGGCCCAAGCAAGCAAGCAAGTATGACCGATTGCCCGTGAAGGTGGAGGAGAGGGAGGCAATTGCAGACTTGGTGGAAGACCGATCAGAACAGCTGGGCTTGTCTGGAGAGTTCACCAGCGGCCTGCTGCACTGGAAGGCTGGCGGAGGAGACTCCACCGCCCACATCCAGACCCACTTTGATAGAAAATATGAGGAAACAGGAACTAAACCAGCACTGACTATGGGCCTTGAGGAGGTGAAAGAACAAGACACTGCAGATCCCAGTCCAGACAAGCAAAACCAAGATGTCACAGATAAGAGTCCGACGGCCACTGCAGAGGGTACGGGATCTCTACCCGAAAGTGAGCCGCAGCAGTCCACCTCGCAAAGCCAAAACAACCACCGCAGTATCGCCCTGCTGGAAGATGAACCACGTTGCTGGGACGAGGCACCGCTGTCCACAGCCGAGGACTGGCAGGACGAGCTGGCTAAACGCTGCGTGTGCATCTCCAACATAGTCCGTGGACTCTCCTTTGTGCCGGGTAATGATGCTGACATGGCACGGCATCCAGGTCTAGTACTTATACTGGGCAGGCTGGTGCTCTTGCACCATGAGCACCCAAAGAGGAAGCGGACACCTCCGACCTACCAGCGTGAAGAGGAGCGAAGTCTGGCTTGTAGCAAGGATGAGTGGTGGTGGGACTGCCTTGGTGCCTTGCATGAGAACACCTTGGTGACCTTGGCCAACATTTCAGGGCAGCTTGATCTGTCGGTCTACCCTGAGAGCATCTGCTTACCCATACTGGACGGGCTTTTGCACTGGATGATTTGTCCATCAGCCGAGGCCCAGGACCCTTTCTGCACGGCGAGCGGTTTCTCTTCTCTCACGCCGCAGAGGCTGGTGCTGGAGTGCTTGTGCAAGCTGAGCATCCAGGACTGTAACGTGGACCTGCTGTTAGCGACACCACCGTTCAGTCGTCAGGAACGCCTCTTTGCGACGTTGGTGCGTCACGTGGGCGAGCGTAAAAGCCAGGTTTGCCGGGAGATGGCCGTGGCCGTCCTCGCCAACTTGGCACAGGGCGATCCCACGGCAGCCCGGGCCATTGCACTTCAGAAGGGCAGCGTCGGGACCCTGATAAGCTTTTTAGAGGACAGTCTCGCCATGGCACAGTATCAGCAGAGCCCTCATAGCCTGCTACATGCGGGACATCCGACCCACCCAGAGCCACCTAGCATCAACATGATGTGCCGGGCTGCTAAAGCTTTAATGGCGATTGCTCAGGTTGAGGAGAACCGGCCCGAGTTCGTGTTGTACGAGAGCCGCCTGCTGGACATCACGCTGTCGTCTGTGCTGAACTCTAGTGTGGCAGCCATTTTGTGCGAGGTGCTGTTTAAGCTGGGACGCTCGTGACACGAGCGGTAGCCTGGCAGTGCTGAAAATCCGTGGGACAAGCCACACAGATCGAGATTGTTGGTGTTATATTTTTATTTAAATAAAAAAAAGACAAAAAATGTTTTTACTTACAGTTATATAGAGAATTATATATAGCTCCTCTACCCCTCTTTTTGCTGTTTTCATTTTGGATTTTTAAATGATTTTAATACAAATATTTAATATCTCATGGTCTTGTTTTCTATTTTTTTTTTTATGCTTTGATTTGTGTTCCTTTTTTAAGTTCCGTTTTAACCAAAGTTGGCATCTGATAGTTTGTTTTTCAATTTTTTTCTTTTTGCGCTTAAGGTTTTTTTTTTTTTTCCTTTCTCCACTGTTTGTGGCCGTTTCTGGTGGGAATTTGTTTATTTGGGGATGCACATTTATTTAAATTGTGAGATGTGTTGTAGATAGAACTTCTCTTGCAACGTGTTAAAGACAAAAAAACAAAAAAAAACACTGATTTACTCAAGATATACATGTATCCAGCTCTAAAAAGCATTGTGCAATAGGGTGTAGACGGCTTGGTGGAGGGGAGATTACCAAATGTGAATGACTCTTTACCACAGGCAATATTCAAATCTGATAACCAGTATTGCACTGCGTAACCACACCAGTATGTGAGGGTAAAGTAAGAGCTGGTTTTTAAACTTACTCGCTTCCACCAGTATGACCATGAAACCGCAGGATCACCAGTCTGAAAACGGAACTCTAAAGCGCTTCAGTTACCACTTCTCTTCATCCAACTTCTGGGCTGATGTGTGTATATATATGAGCTGTATATTAAACAGGCCCTGTTCACTTTTTATTTCTCCAAGAGATGTGGTATTATACAAAGTGACGGTAGTCGATGCTAATTATTAACAGTTTGAAAATGAAATTTTCATCGCCATCTTCTGTTGAGGGTAGCCTGCTGCGGTGTGGGACGTTCCTGCGTGGACCGTACCGCCCACGATTCTGTAAAATGGATAGGAACTGGTCCCTCCGCTGGCCTTGGACACCTGGTTTAAAGAGAACAGACGCAGGCTCATCGAAAGGTCAGTCGGTGTAACTGTAATCCAGCAAAATTTGAAGTTATCCCAAAAGTGACTTGAGCAACAATTCCAATGAACATGTACAACTCTGTGAACTTTTTTCATGCCATATGATTTGATGAACATTGTTTATTAGTATAAAGTCTTTATACTACATGTTCCACATGTTAAAGTAAATGTACATGAAATCTGGTTGAGCACTGTGAAGGTGGTTTTTGGCTGCTTTGTGTTATTCACTTTGAAGCGAAATAATTAATTTACAACACTCGGCGTAATACTGATTCTACACGTCTCGTCTCAGAAACCAGGTTTACGACGGACAGCACTGCGGTATCTTAACGCCAGCGGTATAAAAGCTCGTAGGTGCTTGAGTCATGCACGCGTTGAATCATGCGCTGACTCAGTTCTTGAATGCTTTCAAAAATTACATAAGCTGAATCAGCTGTGCTGGAAAGAAATCAGCTGAATGCCCGGAATTTTGCCAAACAAATTAATCATGGAATAACAGCACAATATTTCTAAATTTATATTGGCAGTAAATTGGGGTGCTCAGATGTAGCTACGCTTCACCAGCTGGCTGCTCCGACGTCAGTGTTTCAGACCGTTTTAATGACTTTACGCTAATTACATTTGTGGAAGCGATCACATGCTGCATTTCTGGAGCAGCATCCGAACACTGCTTCCTTTTCCACAAATAGCCTGATTTAATCTTCCAGGAAGTGTTTTTGTATAAGAGCAGCTTACCAAGTCCATGTTGCTTGTCCCTTTGAGGTTGCTTTTATTAAAACTTGCCTACTACCTGCTTGAATGTACGTTGAGCGTATTTAGCGCACGCTGATCCTGAGAAACTTAAGCTGTGCTCGTTTGGAAGCTTTATTAGACATTCACAGTTGACCAGTTCTTCTTTCTTGCGCTGTGGGCTTTCCTGGAAACTTCAGAAGACGACGAGGTTCTCTCCCTGAGGACAGATCTGAGATCAGTCTGTCCAGTAAGTTCAGCTGGGATTTCTGTTTTTCCTATTTTTAAACCTTTGATGTATATTAAATATAAAAAACACTTAGGGTCGGTTTCCTACAGACACGAGAACTTACGAAGAACCGGTTCATTGTTGAGAAAATGACTGACTCGTGGCAGCAGTTACCCAACCGTTAGTGACCGGCTCAATGCTGCAAACATGCAGCTGGATTTTGATTCACGCTGGTGCTTCATTTCAGCACCAACACAGACTACATGCAGTCTGTCCAAAAGTTTGTGGACACCTGACCACCACACCCATGTGTTTTCTTTCTACCTTAAACTGTTTGCCATAAAGTTAGAAGCACACTTATTTATTAGAGAAACACTTCTGGGACCAAAAGGTTGCTGGTTCACATCCCTGGACCAGCAGGAATGGCTGAAGTTCCCTTAAGCAAGGCACCGAACCCCTGCCTGCTCTGAGCATGTTGTACGTCGCTCTGGATAAATGCCTCAGTGGACCGAAGGGGCCCAAGCCTGTTCTAGCATCATAATGATGAGAGTTTAAGAAGGGTGGAGTGGAAGAACTCATGTCCTGCACCTCCTTAACCTCAACCCCTGAACACCTTTAGGATGAACTTGATCACTGATTGCACCTGAACCCACATCCTCCCAGCCACCATCTAAACTCGAGTGTAAAGCTTCTCCAGAAGAGCGGAGCTTCTTACAGCAGCAAAGGGGGAATAAATGGGAGGAGTGTTAGTCAGGTGTCCACAAACTGTCATACAGCAGATTTTGCTCTTTCCACCTCCAGGCCAAACCCCAGCAGTTGACGGGTCCTGCTTTACACGAGAGGCCCTGGAGATAAATCCAGCAGCTTTAAACTTGAGACTTAATTTCACCCACACGATCGATCCTTGTGGTTTTTTGTTAAACCGTCTTTAACACGCAGCTCTTCCACAAACCTGTACCACATACGAAGGCAGTTTAACAAAATGTCCTTTGAACCAGGAGCTTCATCAAACATCCAGGCATTCTGGCTCTTTAAAAAGGTGTACACACTAAAACAGAGTACTAAAGCTAGTAAGAGTTGGTCTTTTCTTCAACACCATGGATGTGAATTCCCTCCTTAAACAGTCCTTGGGTTTGAAATGGAAGGAAACTGGAGTCACGCACTGTGTATCCAGTGAACAGACGTATAAAACTCTTCACCACCACATCAGTGATCATTTGGACTTAAACAGCGAGTCCCACTCAGAAGCTGCTGCTGCGTTTGTCTGAACATCTTCATTCTTTGGGATGGCAGGAAAGATGGACTGCATTTTCTGTCGAAATTCCACCAACTGCAAGAGAAGCACCGAGCCGTGATTTAAACGTTTGGCATTGGTGAGGAAAAACGAGTCAATCACCACACACACACACTTACACTGTGGACACCCAGAGCTTTCCACACGGTGAAGGTGAGAAGGCCGACTCCACACCAAGCGTACAGGGAACCCCACCCGAGTGCACGCAGGGCTAACGACGCTCCGCTCTCGGGCACCGCCGCTGTGCTCGCTACACCCTAAAAAACACCAATACAGCTGCAGGTCAGTGTTTAACCTAATCCTGGAGACCTCAAAAGGTGCAGTTAGAACTTTGGTAGCTGCATCTTCACTTTCTGAAAACCATTAACACATCTGCAAAAGAAATTTTAAAAAAGGTATTGACCAACTAAAACATGCAGGTACGGAGAATGTGGACAATATTTTTCAAAAGTCCTCTAACCAGCGGTGGCCATTTCGTTGGGATGTATGCTGCATTTGCATAAATGTTTCAGCTTCTGATCAAAGAAATCACACCTCAGTTCCTACTCAGTCAGGAAGATCTCCTCTGCGCTGATTTCAGTAAACAGGAGCACATTTACATAACTTCTGTATACACAAGTATTTACTTTAGATCAAACATACACACATTTACTTTTTCCCCACAGTGCATTTATGATCGTTACATTTATTTATTTAGAAGATACTCTAATACTAAAGCATTCGTGAGTGAGGCACAATTTGATCCAAACACATAGCTGAGAGACCTTAGGGTTTTTTTTTTTTTAAGCGAAAGGTTAAGTACGTGTGTGTCCAAACTTTTGACTGGTACTGTATGACTGACACCCTTAAGTGGGGGTGGGAGTACTGCCATTCAGATTTTAAGTGTAGATCATAAGAATTTTCCCCCGACACCCAGTTTTTTTGTTTAGTGACCGAAAGCTACTGAATTTCAAATCACAGACTTCCAATTTAGTTTAAAAATATACATTATATTTCTCCACATGTCCCAAAATTCTCCGCTATTTTGTCCTGCTTCACCATGACCCAATACAAGATACTACATCATGCATCACGTGGTGGGCTTTCCCCGTTCACACAAGGCATTGTGGGATACAAATTTGAAACAGGAGAGAAAAATGGAGGACGTGAGTGTGCGAATGAAACGTGAAAGAGCGACTACAGTAACGGAAAGAAAGCGAGAAGAAAAGACGTTATGTTCTATACGAAGGAAAGGAAACGCAGGACCAAACTAATAAATATGGGCGCTCAGCGAGCACCTCGGTGTGATCAGCTGTTCGTTTAGCGACAGAATGATGGAACTGTCAGTGCACGCTCAAAGGGAAACCTGTAGATGGCAGTAATGCAACACTGTGGATGCCAGCTGCTGTAAAACCCAAAAGAAGGTAAACCTGCGCATGCGCACACGGACTTCCTCTGTCTGCTTGACTGCACCAAGCGAGTGATTTCATGCACATTATTTGCTTTAATCCCCTCAAATTAAATAACTTCCCAGCCACAGAATGGCCTGATATTTTGTGAGATATTACAGAAATAAACAGATATCACAATCACCACATTTCAGACGGAACTAAATTTCACTGATTTTTAAAAGCGAGAGGGCCTTTCGATTTCATAAAGCTAGACAAGACTTGGAGAGCGACAGTTCAAGGATAACCAGTTTCCAAAACCATTACTGCAGTTTTTCATTTTATAATAACTGCACCAATCCCAGTGATGATCTGGCAACCTGTCCAGGGTGTACCGCATCTGAAGTCAGCTGGAATTGGCTCCATCTCAGTGCAACCCTGTCTAAGCGCTCAGCTTGGACAATGAATGAATTGCACTGATCATACTTTTAGCTGTCATCGTGGCTGTCCCTCAAAAGTGAGGATGATCTAGTCGTTGGCAGCTCGGTCTCAGTGGGTTCTCAAATGGCCGAGGAGTCCAATCCTTGATTCACAGGATTTGTTGCAGATGGTGGTGGGAAGTCACAAGCAGTCTGGATTTTGCACACGTTCTTTCCTTTGCCTCCTCTTGATGTGGTACATCCTCTGGTTTTTGAAATTCTCCACTCTTCCTGCTCTCCAGGCACTATGCTTTCTGGCCTGGTCTTCCCAGTTGATGCTGCAGCTTTTCAGGTTTTCTTTCAGCAGGTCCTTTTATCGTTTCCTTTGTCCTCCTCTGGACTGCTTCCCTTCTAGCGGGGAGAAGGCGACCGGTTTCAGTCTGCGGTTATCCAGTCTGATGGACTCCACGCTCACGAGTTTAGCTTCAGCCGAGATGACGTTAGTACAGTAGTTCTCCCAGCTGATGCGAAGGATGCTCCTCAAGCAGCATCGGTGGAAACACTCAAAAGGTCTTCAGGTGGCAGCAGGTGGTCCAGATTTGGGATCATACTTTTAGTAGAAAAAGGGCCAAGGAAAGAAGTTGTCCCCATTTAATTTCCCTTCCTGAAATGATTTTTAAACTTGTTAAATTTACAACACCAAGTTCACTCATTTGAGGAGGACAATATACACGACATCACTAACATTCGCTGGTGAGACGGTTCCTAAAGGGGTATTCACACGGCACATATTTGTATTGATGCTGCACCGATGTATTTTGTTGCGATATATCTTACACCGGTGTAAATTTTGTGGAGCGTTCACACGTCACAAACCTGCTTACTAGAGAGAAGCGTGTTAGCACCAGTGCAGCCCCACTTGCGTTCACACGGCAGTTTTTGCGACCGTGCTATACGATAGTAATAACGCAGAAGTGAAATATGCGCATGCGTGAAAATGTACTTCCTTTCCCCGGTTGTCATGGCATCACCAAGCGCCAGGAAAACAACGTGGATGAAGTCACCAGTGTTGCCAGATACTGCTGACGTTTTCCAGCCCAAAATATGTTCAAATCCGCCAAAATGCACTTAAAACCGCCCAATCTGGCAACACTGGAAGACACGCAGTTCTGTTGTTGTTGATATTCGCCATTTCGGAAGCGCAAAATACCAGGATGCAAATTATGCAATGCCTGTATGTAATCAACTCTCCTCACGCGTAGCGAGTCTACCCCTGTAGCGTTCAGACGTCCCATTTTATATCGGTGCTGTCCCGCAAACTAGCATTTACTCCGGAGTAAATTTCTTAAACCCCCTCCCGAGCAGGGTTAGATTTTCACCGGTTTAAGCAGCTTTCAGGGGCGACACCAGTATAACTTTGTACCGTGTGAACGCTCTAGCGGGGCAGCCCCGGTGCTACACCGGAGTAAAAGTTGCCGTGTGAACACCCCTTAAGAAAACCCGAATACAGAGGCGTCCAAGTTCTTCCTACATTGTAGCTTCAGCACACAGGCGCAACTGAAAATGACGTTTACGAGTTAAGTCGAATGCAGCATTAATCCCACTGGAAATTATTTCTACCGGATATGTAGCACATACAAAGAGGCTTGTTCACCTACACATCTGTATCTTTAATGTTTTATTCTACACTTTGATTCATTGCTCAGTGCTTTCTTTAGACGATTATATATCCTCAATAAATATTTCAATAATGTAGTCAATGTATTTTCAGCATTAGTCTGATCACCAGAAAACACCGACTCTAGCCGAGTCCATAATCAGAGTTCTTCCTTCCATTCTTTAATTCCTTTAACAGATAAATGACAGCGTTGCTGTCCGTCTCCGAGCTCTGCAGCGTTCAGCACGACTCAAATTTATCAGCTGATGTTTACACACTTGTATTTCATTTTCATGCATTTGCACAAGATCGGATTAACAGTGTACACGCACAGAATAATCTGATTACCGGTCTGACAATTTCAGCATCGAGATTGCTTGAAAATCTCAAAGCTTTAATCCAGATTAAAATATCAGATATTGGTAACTGCCACATTCAGACGAGCTGTGATCTGTGTGCATGTACAAAGTGTCTCCTTATTGGATGAGTTTAATATTGAAAACAAAACGAGTGTTAGCGTCATTTAATATAAGAACTAACTAATCTAATATGCAAACGCAGGCCAAGTAACACTGATTTACTAGGAATCTGCTTTAAGGGTGTGTCAGGAGCAGGGTGTGGTCACAGAATTCATAAAATCTGAATCTCTTGATGAGGATCAAAGTGAAGTTGCCTCTGTGCTGCTTTCTTTCGTGTTTACTGTGCCGATTTATTATTCGAGGAAAAACTTTTAGATTCTTCAAAAGAAGGTTTGGTTGTTTTCAAAAATAGGACTACATAATACAATAAGCAAGGAACTAAAGTTAATTAGCTGTGGTTTAAGTGACACCAGCGTGCCAACGCCGGGAGAAACAGGAGCCTGTCCTCCTTTTGGAGTTTGTCTGGTAATTGAGTTTAAAGAAACTCCAGAGCACATAAATCATTTGCGACATTCCCATGACCCCTCTCTCTCTCTCATATACACACACACACACACACACACACAATGAATCCAATTGTGGCTTTGTTTAAAAAAAATAAAATAAGAAACTGCTTAAAAATAAAGACGGCGACAAAAAGGAGCACTGTTCCTCTGTGAGCTTACAAAATAACAACCCGCAACTCTAATGGAGGATGTGTGAGATTCCTGGAAATCAAATGCACAAAGCAACAAAATGGCTGAAT
The DNA here is from genome assembly GCF_027579695.1 of Neoarius graeffei. Lineage (NCBI taxonomy): Eukaryota > Metazoa > Chordata > Actinopteri > Siluriformes > Ariidae > Neoarius > Neoarius graeffei. The sequence continues at coordinate 118,203,067 of NC_083571.1, read as the reverse complement.
TGAATAAGCAAACAGCTCAGAGTCATTAGAAATGAAGATTCTGGGCTTTTCTAGCCTGTGTCGTGTCTATTTAGTAAGTTAATTAGCAGTGAGTAAGACAGCACTTTACATAAAACACACACGCTGCAGGTTTTGGGTTGTTTTTTTTTTTTTTTTTAAATGCTGCAGTTTTTCAGTACGCAGTCATCTGCTTGCTAAAGCTCTCAGTGCTCACCGCCGTGTCTGAGCATTAAACCAACACATGCACGCAGTACATGAAAGGAAAGCTGCACCCTGAAACATTAAATGTCTCTATTGTAAGGTTTATGATGTGCTGGTGCTAATTTGTTGGTCGTGATGCCGTATCTTCGTTTTTCTTCCCTGATGTCACAAGAGACAACGGCAGAAAAACTTGACGCTTATGATCGAGCATAACGACCTCAGCGGTCACTCAGAGCGCGCAGACCTCCAGCAAGGACAATAATCCACCCTTCTATGATGCAAATCTGCAACAGCAATCACTTTATATGTCTGGATGAGCCGCACGTACTGGTAATGACTGGCTCAGCCTGTTCAATATTAAAGCTAGACGGCCTTTCGATTTCATAAAAGTGAAATTTAGTTCCGTCTGAAATGTGGTGATTGTGATATCTGTTTATTTCTGTAATATCTCACAAAATATCAGGCCATTCTGTGGCTGGGAAGTTATTTAATTTGAGGGGATTAAAGCAAATAATGTGCATGAAATCGCTCGCTTGGCGCAGTCAAGCAGACAGAGGAAGTCCGTGTGCGCATGCGCAGGTTTACCTTCTTCTTCTTTTGGGTTTTACAGCAGCTGGCATCCACAGTGTTGCATTACTGCCATCTACAGGTTTCCCTTTGAGCGTGCACTGACAGTTCCATCATTCTGTCGCTAAACGAACAGCTGATCACACCGAGGTGCTCGCTGAGCGCCCATATTTATTAGTTTGGTCCTGTGTTTCCTTTCCTTCGTATATAACATAACGTCTTTTCTTCTCGCTTTCTTTCCGTTACTGTAGTCGCTCTTTCACGTTTGATTCACCAGGGATGTGATTTGGGGCTGGTGAAATTATCTGAAAATTTTAGCCGGGGGTCTGGGGGCCGCAGGCCCCCAGCTGGTCCAGGGCAGCGGCCTGGTGGGGGGACAAGGGGGGGAAGCCCCCCGAAGCTCCTGGGTTCTGGGGTTTTCTGACTTAAAAATTGTACTAAAATGGCAAGCAAACACACAAGAAAAAACTTGTCGTCATGATTAACAAATTCAAGCCAATTTAATGGTCAACATGCAACTCTGACACACACACACACACACACACACACACACACACACACTCCCCAAAGAACCAGCGCGAGCAGGGCCCGCTAGCCCCGCGCCTTGTGACGTAATTCGCCCCGAGGCAAGCCACGGTTTTTCTCCAACCATGCCCAGCGGAACTTTTTTTTTTTTTTCATTATTCTGTCGATTTCTTTAACTCGATTTGCATCTTTATGCCTCGATCACGGAGGCTGCCATCTTTCAACTCTGTTTGAAGCGAGTTACGTACAGCTATCTAACAAGCGCGTTCATTGGTTGTTACAGAGCGATGAGCCATCGCTCTGTAACAACCAATGAACGCGCTTGTTAGATAGCTGTACGTAACTCGCTTCAAACAGAGTTGAAAGATGGCAGCCTCCGTGATCGAGGCGTAAAGATGTAAATCCGAGGCTGCCACCTTTCAAACAAAGTCAGAACGAATAGGATACGAATGTGGATGAGGGAAAAATCGGAAAAAAATTTTTCTTCAAGTTTTGAGGTGAAAAAAGCAGAATTCCGCGAATTTGCGGAAAAATCACATCCCTGATTCTCACACACACGTCCTCCATTTTTCTCTCCTGTTTCAAATTTGTATCCCACAATGCCTTGCGTGAACGGGGAAAGCCCACCACGTGATGCATGACGTAGTATCTTGAATTGGGTCATGGGGAAGCAGGAAAAAATAGTGGAGAATTTTGGGCCATGTGGAGATAAATTCAATAATTGTTCCATTTAAAAAAAAAACTAATAAAATTGGAAGTCTGTGATTTGAATTCAGTAGCTTTCAGTCCACCGAATAAAAATAATTGGGTGTCGGGAAAATTCTTTTCATGACCTACACTTAAAATCTGAAAGACAGTCCAGCTTTAAGACATTTTGAAACTACTGTCCCCAAGTGCGCCATGACACTGGCTTTCTGCATTGCGTTTGAGCGACTAGCCTACATGTGAATCCCAGAGGAATGTGGACTGTGGCTGTGATTGACTCACTGTTTCTACACTGGCTATGTTTCATCACTATTAAACTTTACTGCCATCTACTGGATTTTAAGATGTATGGCATTGTTGAGTGCAGACTTCCAAGTATCTCACAATGTTGGCAAAAATGAAACTAAATTCATGGATCCACACCAAACTTTAATGGGTTCTTACTTGGTCCATGCTCCACCCTTCCACCAAGTTTCATGGAAATCGGGTCAGTAGGTTTTGCGCAATCCTGCTTACAAACAACCGCACTGAAAACGCAACTTCCTTGCCGGAGGTAATATTTAAGAGTTATTCCATGAAATCGAGTCGTACATGAGCTGATAGCGCTACAATCCGTGTATGAGGAGACTGAGTGGAATAACTTATTCTATCCACATTCACTGGATTTTGAGAAATGGAGCATTTTTTTTTTGCAAATTTGATAACTTTATACAAAACATCCGACAAATTCATTTCTGCTTAGAATGTAAACAAACCGGTGAAAGGACAGGAGCAATTTGTGAAAAATGTGATAATTCTTGAAAAATACATTTAAAAAGATGTTCTTACCATCAAATACTTTTATTCCATATTGGTTTTTTTTGTATTTTTGCAGTTTTGTTTGAGTGCAGTTTTTCTTTCATCCTTGGTTGGTTCAATAACACGCTCCGACATTTTCTTCAGGTTTTTTTTTTGGAGGTGGGCAAACCAACTTAAAGGTGCATTACTGCCACCAACTGGGCTGGAGTGTGGAACAAGAGGTTTTTTTTGGGGGGGGGGGGGGGGGTATTAACCCTTTTAAATACTTGGGTAGTGATATCTGACGATGCGCTCTGCCATTTTGTTTCTCTCTCCTCACGGTATACGAGCTGATATCCTAGTAGTAGAGTAGCCAATCAGAGTGCACGATTGCTCATATCCAGTGAATATGGAGAGAATAATTTCCATTGTAGAAGTACTGTTGATTTTGATCTAAATGTTCCAAGATGCAGTGCAGCTCCAGAACACTCACACAACCCAGAGTTAAGAGAGACTCGGCTCAGGGTGTCTGAGATCGAGGAGATGAGGAGTGTGATGTGCTGACGGATTTGAAGCTTTGGAAGCGGGTCTGTCTGAGCAGAGTGTTTGGATGAGGAGTTGAGAGAGCTGGACAGACTAAAGCATCGCTCTATACAGGCAACACTGACACCACTCTCAGATCATCATGAAAATATTTTAGGACTTCCATTTCCAAGCCCTTCCTGTAACCCACAAACACACACCTTTCTGCTCTTGGGCGTGAACTCTAAACATTTATACGACAGGTCTTTACTTCATCCTCACATCAAATTCAGAGGTTTAACAGCATGTCCAAGTTTGTTCAGCTATCGGTTATCCATCATGTTAAATACCTGCACTGTATGAAGTGCAAATTTACGCTTCTGTTAACATTCACACCTTACTGAACCACTCAGGGCTCCTTTTCTTAGCCAAAGCAAGGGTGGAGCCGAATCCAGCGATCATTCCTGCTGTGGCCACTGTGGTCAGAAACGCACCACCTGGAAAAGAACAGAGACGATGAGGAGTTTAACACCACGGCATGCTATTGTGACTGAAGATATTCCTGAACACCGAGAACGTCTAAAATCCTATACAGCAATGATGCGTACAGTTTACAAATTAAATGAAGCTTATATTGACAAACCTGTCAGGCCTAGAAATTCATATATTTTTTCACCAGCCAGCCGGACTAGTTACCTGCCAAAGTAACTCGCCGAACAGAAAATCAACTCGCCAAAATTTGTTCATGTATGAATTTTACTTCGGTCAAAAATAACGCAAAAAAGAGAGTAGTTCCCACTGTTCCTGATTAATGTGCATTTATTTCAAGACCCGAGTATTTTGATACCGTTGTTAAATACATAAATGAGAACAACACAGAGCACCATAATATAATAAACAAATAATAATATATTGGAAAACTTGGCAATTTGGTGTATGAGTATTGAAAGCAAATATACTTACTATCATGACTACAGCACCCAAAATATGTCCAACATGCTTTCTGTATTTCACCATTTATGAGAGAGAAAGCATTAGGAGCTCCATATTGACTAGGAATCAACTTGAAAAAAATTAATTATTCCATAAAAATCATATCACAGCCAAGGCCTACCCTGCTCCCACGCTTGCTTACAAGTCCTTTGTCGTTTCTCCTCTTCAGACCGAGGTCGCTTTGTCCCCGTCTCTGGCGGTTTCTGTACACCTTTCAGAAAATTCCACATCGCAACATAGCTTTGGCAGATGGAGATGTAAACAACAACAAAAACGCGTGTTTAAATGGGCGATAACGTGGCCACATCTATTGAATTTGATAACGTGATTACCGCGATATTCAACGAGAGGCGTTATATGCATGCGCAACAGTGAAAAAAACCGGCAGCCTGACTCGTACACAATATGATTCGGGATTATTCTGTATTTTCCGTTCTGCCGATAAACACATTGATTAACACGGACACGGCACACGCTTAATATGTGGTGGCTTTAGTTGACGGTGTATCAATCTTCGCTTCACACACACACACATTTTTTTTCCCTCAACTAGCCAGCCGGGCTGGCTAGTGACAGGAATTACCCGCCAAATGACAAATTAAGTCGCCTCGGGCAACCAGACCACCGCGAATTTTGAGCCGTGCCTGTTATCAGGAGCGTCTCTGAACATTTCCCATCAAAACTCCATTATTTCAGTGACTTCTAAATCCTAAAAATAACCCTTTGGTCTGCATACACGCTTTAGACCTTCATCAGGAGGCTTTAGATCAGGGCTGCCTCCTGTGTCACACTGAGAGAAAATATTTCAGCCAAACATGTTTGGTGTCTCAAGTTTGCTTCTATAATTTAGTAGTAGTAGTAGTAGTAGTAATAATAATAATAAAATAAAAAAAATCAAGAAACCTTTATTGGTCATACAAGTTACAGCACAATGAATTTAATTCCTCTTCTCAGGGAAGCCATGGCCTAATGGTTAGAGAAGGTGCTTTGGGACCAAAAGGTCACTGGTTTGATTCCCTGGACCAGCAGGAATGGCTGAGGTGCCCTTGAACAAAGGCATCTAACCCCCAACTGGATGAGTTGTATGTCTCTCTCTGGATAAGAGCATCTGCTAAATGTCATTAATGTAATGTAACACATGTCCCAGCCTGTGAGGCAGTTGGGGTCAGAGCACAGGGTCAGCCATGACGGAATGCCCCTGGAGCGGAGATGGGTAAGGGGTGAATGGTAAGGGCAATATTTCCCACTACACTATTCTACAAGTAAAGGAAGCTCATGTCTACCCAATTTCCCCCCGTAATGACAAACATTGAAATTTACATACTGATACTACATCTTTCTGCTGCGATAGATACACTGCCAACATGGAGCCCCAACACGGAATAGCCTATGCCCACTAAAAGAGAAGTTATTTACAGCTGTTATTGAACAAACTGCACATGAAACACCCAACCAGGCCTCCACAGGATAGGTCAAACGTTTACATGCCGAGTGTGAACAAGTGGCATGTGTAAATAAAAATCATGTTTCAGGCAGTCGTTTGCAGCGTACTTATCACGTCACACATTCAGAATTGCAATGATAAATATATTGTTCAGTACTACCGCACACACACACACCAGAAAGATCTTTCTAATACTTTTTTTTTTTTTGACTGGGAATTCCTGCACTGAGTCAAGTCAGTTTTTGTACAGTGCTTTAACATTGTCGCAAAGCAGCTTTACAGAAAATAATTAAAAGACTTTAATCATATGAGCTGATTTTGTTCCTAAATGAATTTATCCATCCCTGTGAACAAGCCTGAGGCAACAGCAGTGAGGAAAATCTCCCTCAGACAACATGAAGAAACCTCAAGAGGAACCAGACTCTAAAGGGAACCCATCCTCATCTGGGTGATAACAGAGAGCATAATTAAAAATAACTCACTTCTGTAACTGTGTACTATAGACGGTAGTCACAAAGTACAACTGTTTAACCAGGAAATTAATTATAGTTTTAACATGAAGTCTGTTTTGTTGAAGTTATAAACTGTTCATTGATTGGGGGGGGGGGGGGCTGGGTGTCAAGCCTACCAGGGGGCCATGAAGCGTAGTCAGGGTGCATGTGTGCGCACATCCTGGTGCAAATCACAACCCACCATGTTTAAGGCTATTATATTTAGGGCCCGAGCACCAGAGGTGCAAGACCCGATTGTTTCTGTCCAGATTTTTTGTTATTATTCCATCTTTTTCTTCAACACTGCCATTTTTGAGGTGATTCCCATGGGCAAAAACTCATGAAATTTGGTAAACATCAGTCCTGCTCAACTGCTAAATCAGGGATAGAGGCTTGGCCCCAGGTGTGTCCAGGGGACTCCATAGCACCCCCATGTCATTGCAACTTCTGCCCAGTATATAGTTTCACCTCTCAGTGTCAAAATTGGTAGGTGTGTGGGGAACCTCAAAATGAACAAAACTGTAATGTACGTTGTATTAGCCAATTGAATTGCGAAGGGATTTGCGATATCGTGCAAGATATTGAAAAGGCAAAACAAATTTGCTACGCCATGCAAGCAGGAAATATCAAATTCACCATGCATTGCCTGATATGGCTCAAATTTCACAGGTGATAGGATATCATGGTTCTGATGATCTCCACATGCCCAAAGTGAACGTCTGGTATAGCGCCACCATTTGGACCTGAATAGTAATGAGATCATTGGCTAAAAACTCCTCACTGGTGGTGCACACACCAGATACCCAGGCTTTTGTCTCACATCTCAGATGCATGTGCATTGCAACAAGAACCATCTGCAGCTCAACACCTCGAAGACCAAGGAGCTGGTCATTGACTTTGGGAGGTCCAGACCAAGGTCACGACCAGTTCTGATTGAGGGAGTCGAGGTGGAGGCTGTGGATTCCTACAAGTACCTCGGGCTGTGGCTGGACAGCAAGCTGGACTGGACTTGCAACACTAACCACTTGTACAGGAAGGGACAGAGCAGGCTATACTTCCTTAGGAGGCTGCGGTCCTTTAACATCTGCAGGAAACTCCTGTGGATGTTCTATCAGTCTGTGGTCGCCAGTGTCCTGTTTTACACCGAGGTGTGCTGTGGGGTGGGGGCAGCACATCCAAGAAGGACACATCCAGGCTGGACAAACTGATCAGGCGGGCCGGCTCTGTGGTCGGCGTGAAGCTGGACTCTCTGGTGACGGTGGCAGAGAAGAGATCTATGGACAAACTACTGAACATCATGGACGATGCCAGTCACCCTCTGCACACCGTCATCAGCAACCAGAGGAGCCTGTTCAGTGACAGAATGCTCCTTCCCAAGTGCAGGATGAACAGACTCAAAAACTCCTTTGTCCCTCACGCCATCTAGTTGTATGATGAGCACATGTGCCGGTGTGGGGGCCCCGGAGGTGCGGAGGGCCCTCATCACCGCTTGCAGCTATATTTATTATTGCGTTCTTGTAGTTGCTATTTGACTGATGTCTTTAATTAAATGCATTTAACCAAAAACTCATGCCAACTTGGATCTAATGCGTTCAGAAATGGAAAGCTCTATGAATCTAGATAAATGATAAAATATTTACAGATAGATAGATAGATAGATAGATAGATAGATAGATAGATAGATAGATATCTGTACGGCGATGAAGGCTGAAAGCCTATACGCCAGTCCTTATAGTCTTTGCAGTTTCAGTTAGTCAAAACACATCCACTGGGGCCTTAAAATTGAAGAGCAGTCGATGGTCCTTCCAGAAGTTATCCAGTCTGGACTTGAATGAGTTCAGAGTTGGAGCGGTGCCCACTTCTTCTGGTAGTCCATTCCACTCGTTCACCACTCTTTGTGTGAAGTGAAGCCTCTGTCTTGAGCAGCTGCGCATCTTTACGATCTTGAAAGGATGCCCTCGCGTCATACTTTTCTTCTCCACAGGAAACATCTCACAGTTGACCTCATACAGTTGATGTGTATACTTATATACATGAATCATATCCCCTCTCAGTCTGCGGTGGACTAATGTTGGCAGGTGTAGGCACCTTAGTCTTTCTTCATAGCTCTTATCCTCCAATTCTGGAACAAGCTTTGTGGCCCTGCGCTGGACAGCTTCTATCAACTCTATTTCTTTCACCCGCATAGGAATCCAGACTGATGCTGCATATTCTAGTCTTGGTCTAATTAGACCTTTACACAGGTAACTGAACACTGATTTATCTATGAAACTAAATGTTCTGCGCATAATTCCAACCAAACGGTTTGCTGCGGACACAATGCTGTGGCAGTGTTTAACAAAGGTCAGCTCATCATCAATATAAACTCCCAGGTCTTTCTCAACTTCACTAACTTTCAATGTTGTCTTATCTTCCCCTTCTCCCATAGGAGAACACATTTAAATAACGAGCCTATTATTTGAATAATTAGATTATACTCCAGTAATAATCTGTACTCAGAAGGTTCGAGAAGCCGTGCTGTAGCGAGCTTTACCTCATGAGTTCCCTCAGCTGCAGTTAGCATGCTAGCACGGTGTCTGGAACATTACAACATGTAATTTAAAACCTAAACCAAGAGCTGCTCGTTATTCCGATAGAGCAGCGGATTTTTCAGCTCGCCTTCTGCGTTTTAACACTTTAACAGTTACCTCTTAATATCTGCATTCCAACCTCCTCTGCGCGCTCAGGCCCAGCCGCGCTCCCACTCTGCTCCTCCGCTGCCATCTTGGCTGTGTTCCTTTAATAGGAGACCGGGTGGAAACGCGGCGGAACCTTTGTTTGTAGGCAAATTCCTGTTACTCTAACAACAACAACAAGTTTAATTGATATCGCGCCTTTCACCAACCCAAGGGCTCTTTACAAACAAAGAGAAGCAAAGAAAACATGACAGATAGGAGGCACAGAAAACAAAATGACAATTGACCTGAGAATAAAGATAATAGACTGTTAAAGTAAATGAAGTAAATGTAGTTGGCTTACTGCATGATTTTGATCCTAAATTTTATATATAATATAATTTGTCTAAGTGCTTTTAGGTATTGGACTCAGAATGAAAAGTGCTATTATTATTATTAATAAATTTTTTACAAGTAGTCTAGGCAGCACGGTGGTGTAGTGGTTAGCGCTGTCGCCTCACAGCAAGAAGGTCCGGGTTCGAGCCCCATGGCCGGCGAGGGCCTTTCTGTGTGGAGTTTGCATGTTCTCCCCGTGTCCGCGTGGGTTTCCTCCGGGTGCTCCGGTTTCCCCCACAGTCCAAAGACATGCAGGTTAGGTTAACTGGTGACTCTAAATTGAGCGTAGGTGTGAATGTGAGTGTGAATGGTTGTCTGTGTCTATGTGTCAGCCCTGTGATGACCTGGCGACTTGTCCAGGGTGAACCCCGCCTTTCGCCCGTAGTCAGCTGGGATAGGATCCAGCTTGCCTGCGACCCTGTAGAAGGATAAAGCGGCTAGAGATAATGAGATGAGATGAGACAAGTAGTCTACAATAACCAGAAGATACAATAAATGGGACGTTCCACCGAATGGGTGCCATTTGCTTGTTGTACCACTCCCAAATTAAACTTAATTTGTTATATCTTTTCAACACTGATTATAATAACACGCATATTTAACTATTCAAAATGTGTATTAGTCAACCTCAGGCTACATTATTTTATTTTTTTTTACAAGGTTTGGAAGTCAAAGATGGCTGCATACTCTTTATATGCGTAACAGGACTGAAAGTAACAGGACTGAGTTTTAGGCCAAGGATTAGCTAATACATGGAATTAAGCCACATGGCGTCATCACTAATAGCATGACCACACTTAGCACATTCTAGTGATTTACCAAAAATCTGTATTTTTAAAATAAACAAATATCATCTAAGAAGTAATTTAAATAACAGGACAGTATGTTGACATTGACCTTATCAGTCAAAGTTAAAAAATCATCAAATACACAGAAAAGTAAATGAGAGAACTAACTTTTGGTCTTCCCATGGCCTTCAGAAGACACAACTGATGTAACTTCCTGTTGAGCATGTGATTTATGGAATGTTCCAAATTTGTCAGATGGGGTAATATGTTTGGGTAACAGGACTGAGTGAAAACCCAGGGACACGACTAAAATGTGTATTTTAACTAAGATATTGTGGATTTCTTATGAAAAAAATATATTTAAACCATGAATAGGATATGGAGTCACACAACAGTGCAAAAGAAATACTGTTTCTGAAGGATTTTAATCATAATATTTCATAGTTAATTATAAAGTTAGAGTGCGGGGACAGGTAACACGTGCTATTTTTCAGTGTTTTAGGTAGTTTTCATTAATCCTTACAATTATATATCTTAAATTTGAAATCAGATCAATGTGCAGGACATTCTGCGTAATAAGGAAATGTATTTTAAAGTACATTTTTATGTGCATTTATACATATAATTTTCCAGGGACGGAAATGGCACCGATTCGGTGGAATGCCTCAAATCTTAAATTGAATCATATTTGCTACAGTTATTTAATGTTCTTTATATATAATTTGTTGTACAGTGCTATTATTAGTGTCTCGTAAACTTTTGGTCCTAAAGCCAGTCCATTTTATCTCATGTATATGAAATCCTCTTACAGTAATAAATAAATGAAATCAGCAAATTAAACACGGATTGTTTTACATTTTAAGCATTGTCATCTCTAGCTGCTTTATCCTGTTCTACAGGGTCGCAGGCGAGCTGGAGCCTATCCCAGCTGACTACGGGCGAAAGGCGGGGTACACCCTGGACAAGTCGCCAGGTCATCACAGGGCTGACACATAGACACAGACAACCATTCACACTCACATTCACACCTACGCTCAATTTAGAGTCACCAGTTAACCTAACCTGCATGTCTTTGGACTGTGGGGGAAACCGGAGCACCCGGAGGAAACCCACGCAGACACGGGGAGAACATGCAAACTCCACACAGAAAGGCCCTCGCCGGCCACGGGGCTCGAACCCGGACCTTCTTGCTGTGAGGCGACAGCGCTAACCACTACACCACCGTGCCACCCTGTTTTCTAATATATATAATTAGAAAATGTGAGTCTGTTTAATGTCTAATGACTAAAGATTCTGTGATACAAACAAAACTGCCTGTCTGGGCTGATGGTTATTAGTTTACGGCATATTTAGACTCTTTTTGGAAATGTTATCAATTTCGATGTGTTTAGCTCTTTATAGGTATGTAAAGGTCTAAATAATAGTTATTATTTTATTGATGGATTGATTGCATATTTCGACTCTTTAATGGCTACAGAAAGCTAAACGTCGATATTGAAAACATTTCCTAATCAGACCTTGTGGTTGAGTCCCAAATGACTCCTTAGTCCCTATATAGGGCACTAGATGGATGTGGATCTGCAGCCCTACATAGTGCATTAAGGAGCCGATTCGGATCCAGCCCATTGCCTTCATTGTGAGTGTAAGCTGTGTGTTTGTACACAATACAGGAGGTTTTGAACCGGAGGGTTGTGCGCTCCATAGGTTTCATAATCTTTAATTATCAATAAAAATGTGTATATTTACACATATAGAGTGGGATCCGCCTACAGGGCGCTCGTTTGGTCTGCTGAGCTGCAGGTTGGAGATGTGATGTGTGTTTGGTCCAAGCTGCAGGATCAGACCCCAGCTGGGCTGGAGCGGAAACCTCCGTGTGCTGCAGAAGCGCATCCTTCTCGAGCGGATCGTCGGGGAAGCCAGAAACAGTGGCAGCGTTTTCCAGCCCGGGTGTGAGATGAATCCCAGCCGGAGATCAGACAGCGGATGCAGGAGGACACCAGAAGGACGGGCTGCTTTCTTCTTTCCTGCTCTGGAATAAACAGTGAAGTCTGTGCATGGATACACAGTGTCCTCTTTTCTCTTCACAGCGCTACAGACGAGAGAAATGGAGGAGAAAAGTCGTCCTTAGAATTTCTTTCCAGTACCTGCTGCTGCTTTCATCCTCTAGCTGCTGAGATCCTGCAGGACATCAACACACTGGATTTCTATAAGGCTTCAATCAAAGCATGGGAGTTGGTTTCATTTCTCTTGTCTGGATTTATATTAATGAATTAAGGAATGAACTAACTGTCTGTAGGTGCCATTAGTTCACTGAATCCATTCATCATAGCATTCTGGTCATCTCTTTGGCTCTGAGAACATCTGTTCATCAGGAGCGATGCTTTTCCACATGACGCCTTTGCATGCCGACGTTCTGGCTTTCTACTCTTTTAAATCAGGCGTTTGCTGAGGAATAAACAAGACCTGCGGCATGCATCTCGGACTGGATGAGAGCAGGGAATGTCAGTACAATCAGATCTGCACCCATCATAACTCCTCATCCATGGAAACCCCGCACACCAAGAAGAGGAGAATGAAGAGAAAGTGGCAGGTCTTCCCAGGCCGGAACAAGTTCTACTGCAATGGGCGGATCATGATGGCAAAGCAGTCTGGTGTGTTTTACCTCACCATGGCACTCATCCTGGTGACCAGTGGGCTGTTCTTCATGTTTGAGTAAGTGTTGAGTAATCATTTGAGTAAGTGTTGAGTAATCATTTGAGTGAGGAGTCACTGTGAATGTCCCACATGACGTCCTCGTTGGCTTTCAGTCATAATCAGAGTGGTGTTGGTTAGCAGTTCCTATTTCACACCAGCTCCAACCCACAGATGATGTTCTGTGCCATGGAATGTTTCTTATTGTTATATCACAAAATCACTGATTCTTAGATGCCTCCATAAAGGGTTGTTTCTACTTGTAACCCCAGCTATAGGGTTCTCCATGAATTCCAACAAAGGTACAGTTTACTACGAGTGTACTTCCTACATATTTCAGGTGGCTTGAAATAAATATTTTTACACCTTTACACTCTTAGAAATAATGGTCAAATCTAGAACCGTGAACATTTCTTCAGTTTGGCCCTCTGGGGAAAAAACCCAGTGGGTCAGTGTTCTATATTTACTTTGAAGTTCTCCCAGATAGTTAAACCAAAGAACCTTTCAAGGGTGTAGAAATCATTATTTCATACCCATTATAGTACTTTATGGGTGGCACGGTGGTGTAGTGGTTAGCGCGGTCACCTCACAGCAAGAAGGTTTTGGGTTTGAGCCTGATGGTCGACAGGGGCCTTTCTGTGTGGAGTTTGCATGATCTCCCCATGTCTGCATGGGTTTCCTCTGGGTGCTCTGGTTTCCCCCACAATCCAAAGACATGCATTCAGGCTAACTGGCTGTTCTCAGTTGTTCAACCCAACCAAGAACAAACTGGACAGGAGGAGAAGAAGAATAGTCCTGTATGGCCTTCAAAAAAGGTTGACTCTAGAAACATTAAGGTTTCTTCAGTTATACCTGTGCAAGAAGTCTTCAATGTTCTATGTAGAACACTACACTGATACCCCTTTTCCACCAAATCAGTTCCAGGGCTGGTTCGGGGCCAGTGCTGGTGCTGGTTCACAACTCATTCAACTTGCGAACCAGCTGAGAACCAGTTTGCTTTTCCATAGCTTGGGGTGCTAAGGGGAACCATGTCATTACGTCATTGTATACGTCAGTTACATCGCTGCGTTTGCATAAACCTTGGCACGAACATTGAAGCAACAACAACACGGAGAAGAACAACAAGAAGAAGAAGAAGCAGCAGCAACAACAACAATAATAATGGATGACTGCTGCTTTACTGCATCCATGATATCTCGTCGCTTATTTAAAAATGTCGCCCTCTCGCGGTCTTGCTATTGTTGTTGGTCTTAACAACTCCGCCCCCTGCTGACATAAGCAGTTCTTTCCTCTAGCCCAGCAAAGAGCTGGTGCTACCCTGGAACTGGTTTTTCTGGCCCAGAGCCAGTTCTTTGTCAGTGGAAACAGAAAACCCGGTTCCAAACTAAGCACTGGCCCTGAACTAGCCCTGGAACTGATTTGGTGGAAAAGGGGTATCAGAGATATCCCTTTAAGAAAAGGTTCCAAGCAGAACTTCATTAGAAAGACAGCTAGACCATACCATGGTGTGTTCCTTATTGTTGTATTTGTGAAACATTGATTGATCCTTGTTCCTGGTTTGATGCTCTTGAAAGTGTGTCTACTTGTAACCTTTTCTGATACAGAACTACTCAGCTGTAGAGTTCCAAATAGGACCTTTAAGAGTTCCCAGACACATAGAACTGAAGAATTCTTGAAGCTTATATATTTAATAACCCTTTTTTCCCCTAAGAATATACTTCCTACGTAAATCAGGCAGGAAATAGTGGTTTCTATACCTGTATATGCTTAGAAAAAAGTGGTCAAATCTATAACCCGACTGTTTCTCTGGTTTGACTGTCTTGGAGAACTCTTGCTGTAGTGTCTTCTTAGAAAAACTGGTCAAATCTAGGACCCTGAATGTTTCTTTGGTGTGTCATGTCCAAACCAAAGAATCCATCAGGTGTGTAGGAATCACCATTCCATGCAATTTATAGTACTTTTAACTAGGACTTGTACTCTTCTAAGAAGTTATCTGGAGCCTTTTGATTCTTCAAAGGTTGTCCCTCTGCAGGAACTCTTGAACATTCTATGCAGAACATTACAATAAAGGATATCCCTTTTAGAAAAAAGTTCAAATCCCCCCTTTCACCAACACGAACCAGGTTCTAGTTCTGGGCTGGTGCTTGTGCTGGTTCAGAGCTGGTTCAATGAGCCAACCTTCTGAGAACCTGCTTGATTTTCCAAGGGCTAGAGAGCCACCACAGAGCTACATCATTACATCATGTCACTGTATACATCTCCACTTTCCCAGCCATTAGCAAAAGATGCTAACAGTGCTAGTTGTGCTGCTACTACCCCCACTCGTGCCCCTAAGCCTGTCCCACTAGCACTGCAGGCATCAAGAACAACAACAACAACAACAACAATAATGATGATGGTGGATTTCTAACTTGTTGGATTTAAACTAACAATTTTCTGGTCACTTTATAACACTTGTGTTTTTTACAGTGAAGTTGCAAATGCCTCCTACGTCCTGCATGTGTAGACTGTATGAGATATGAAATGATGGTTTCTCCAATATTTTCTATCTACATCAGTTTATAAGTGAGCCACAATTCAGGATGGTGGTAGTAGCACTTTTCAGACTAGTATCAGTTTACCCCATGATAAAAAGAAAAGAAGAACTCACACATTTTATAGGTGTAGAAGGTGTAGCTTGATTGCCAGCTCTTTAACTGCCAATTAAATCTTATATCGAGGACTCAACTCACTTCAGAATTTATGGGTCAGTTTTTCAGACACAGGCGCGCTACGATTTTGCTAGTTTTGAGTTCGGTCACTGGGCAGATTCAGTGTCAGAAACGGCAGTTAAATGTGTCTCAGAATAGATTTGATTTATTTCCATGCAGATGTCAAATGGAATATGGGTTAATATATTAGCAGTGGATTCCGGGCTGAACCTGTGAGGACTAAGACCTGAAGTAGTAAATATGATAATATACAGGTGGATCTCAAAAAATAGAATATTGTGGAAAAAGTTCATTTTTTTGTAATTTAATTCAGAAATGTAAACATTCATATATTCCATATTCATTATATGTAAACTGAAATATTTAAAGCCTTTTTTGTTTTAATTTTGATTATGGCTTCTAGCTCATGAAAATCAGAAATTCAGTATCTCAGATTATTAGAATATTTCTGAACATCAATCAAAAAAGGATTTACAATACAGAAATGTCCAACTTCTGAAAAGTGTGTTCATTTATACACTCTGTACTTGGTTGGGGCTCCTTTACCATGAATTACTGAATCAATGGGGCGTGGCATGGAGGCGATCAGTCTGTGGCACTGCTGAGGTGTGATTGAAGCCCAGGTTGCTTTGATCATGGTCTTCAGCTCATCTGTATTTTTGGGTCAGGTCTTTCTCGTGTTCCTCTTGACAATAGTTCATAGATTCTCTCTGGGGTTCAGGTCAGATGAGTTGGCTGGCCAATCAAGCGCAGTAATATCAGGGTCAGCAAACCATTTGGTAGTAGTTTTGGCACTGTGGGCAGGTGCTAAGTCCTGCTGGAAAAGGAAATCAGCATCTCCATAAAGCTTGTCAGCAGATGGAAGCATGAAGTGCTCTAAAATCTCCTGGTAGATGCTGCATTGACTTTGGACTTGATAAAACACAGTGGACCAACACCAGCAGATGACATGGCACCCCAAATCATCACAGACTGCAGAAACTTCACACTGGGCTTCAAACCCCTTGGATTCTGTGCCTCTCCACTCTTCCTCCAGACTCTGACCTTGATTTCCAAATGAAATGCCAAATTTACTGAAAAGAGGACTTTGGACCACTGAGCAACAGTCCAGTTCTTTCTCTCCTTAGCCCAGGTAAGACGCTTCTGACATTGTCTCTATTTCAGGATGGGCTTGATATTAGGAACGCGACAGTTGTAGCCCCTTTCCTGAAGACGTCTGTGCATGGTGGCTCTTGATACACCGACACCAGCCTCTGTCCACTCCTTGTGAAGCTCTCCCAAGTTCTTGAACCGACTTTTCTTGACAATCCTCTCAAGGCTGCGTTCGTCCCTGTTGCTTGTGCACCTTTTCCAGCCAGCAATGACCTTCTGTGGTTTACCTTCCTTGTGGAGGGTGTCGATGATCGTCTTCTGGACAACTGTCAAGTCAGCAGTCTTCCTCATGATTGTGGTTTTGTGAACTGAACTAGACAGAGAGATACAGTATTTATATTGTTTGACTCGTAATTAACTGAAATTCGACATGAAATATTCAAATATTTTGAGATGTTTTCTTAAATTTTATGTGCTGTAGGCCATAATGATCAAAATTAAAATCGAAACGTGCTTGAAATGTTTGTGTAATGAGTCTAGAACTTATTAAATGTTTACTTTCTTAAATAGATGGAAAATATTGAACTTTTTCATAATAGTCAAATTTTTTGAGATGCACCTGTAGAGTTAGGGGAGAGTGGGGAACGTTGTAACAGGGATCTGTTGTAACAGTATCGAGGGCTCCAGTGGTGAGAACATGCTCTGTAGCATCCTCTGCTTGCCTGCACCCCCCCCCCCCCCCCAAAAAAAAAAACAGCGATTTAAACAGGTCTGAAGAACTGATCATCAAAATTCAGAGACTGAGGTATGAAAGTAATGTTTCTTATCTGGAGAAAACTTAAAATTCTCTGTTCATGTTGTATGCAAATGAAACCAAAACAAGGTAGTTTTGATCATTGTATAGTTGTTTTTAGCTTGAATATCATTTGTGACAATGTCACAGTGTTGTTAGCTGTAACAATGCTACCAAATCTTTCCGTAAAGAAATGTTTATTTAGCATTTTTGGAAGGCGTGTCCAATATCAGGGCTTTGTAACACTCAGAGGTAAAACTGTAATGTTAAAAATTCCCAAGTCCATTGGAAAGACTTTGCGGTTACTTGGTAACATGACCAGATGCATTTTATTGTCTTACTTATTTCATATTTATTTCAAGAGGGAGAAAATAAGAGAGCGTGAGAATCTTTAGATTTGATTTCACAGCCTTCTGGTCACTTTCCATGTGAGATAAGGAAAGGAAAGACTCCTGGGCACTGGCATGAGAAGGATGTGATATTTGATGATAATAAATGATGTGTGGGACTTAGTTTTCAGCATCCCCATCCTCCACACAGCCCACTTCCCACAACTTTCATAACACGACACTCCCATTTTCCTGTTTCCTTGGTAACAGTTTCCTCTCCTGCTTGGAAACAGCCGATGTCTCCAAGGAAACAGGAGGGCACCAGGCCCATGGTTCGATGTGGTGTCCTCCAGCTGCGTTGTGCTATTTTAAATGATAATAAAAGTCCAATAAATTCCCTCTTCATGCTATTAGGGGTAGCAGTAAGTGCTGAGGCAGAACACTGCAGTACTTGTGTTCAGTCGCAGACTTTGTAAAGGGATAACAATTAACTTGGTTGCGGAATTTGCTGATTGTTTTCCAACTGGTGACTGCAGAGTTTTTGGATTAAAAAATGTGCTAGTAACATTTACAAAACAGAAACTGGCTCCACACTTTATAGAGTTTAACGTTATCTTTCTATCATAAGTCATTCCATCGTGGATGAAGTCTCATGACCATCGTGATGATTATTATCACAATTTTTGTTGGTATGATTGCTATCGTTGCAAAGTAGCGGGTGAAGATAACGGTGAAGTTCTCTTCACCCGCTACCCTTTAAAAGATAACGGATGAAGTTGTTCCATAAATGGAAACAGGAGATATGATCTAACGTTCAGTTTGGGTTTGAATGCTATATCTTATTATCATTTCCATCCGTATGACAGCGAATAGTAAGATAAGTAGATGGTGTTGTGAAATGCTTCTAAACCCGTATTAATCACAGAATCTCAGAGATTCCATTGAAAATTGTGATCTGTGATATTACAATACAATATACATTATATGGCCAAAAGTATATGGACACCTGACCAGTGTTGTGAAAGTTCACACTTAACAAGAGCTAGCTCAAAGTTCAGTTCACACAGATTAAAACAAACTAGTTCACAATCCCCAAAATGAACTATTGCTTGGTCGGCAGTGTTGCAGAACCTGATCCGGGCTTGAGGCAAACCATGTTTGGTTGACTTGGCTAGAATTGCAGCAGTAGGGTGGCCAGTTCCTTTCTGCGTAGACTCACACACATTCACACCTGTGGGCAATTTAGAGCAGCCAGTTAACCTAACCTGCATGTCTTTAGACTGTGGGAGAAACCGGAGCACCCGGAGGAAACCCCACACAGACACGGGGAGAACATGCAAACTCCACATAGAAAGGCCTCCTGTCAGCTGCTGGGCTCAAACCCAGAACCTTCTTGCTGTGAGGTGACCATGATAACCACTGCACCACCATGCTGCCCCAGTGCACATTCATCTGTTCTGGTTTTTTAATTTATTTTTTTAATAAGTTGCTCTGAGCTATCCATTCCCTACCCATTGCCACTTCCCAAACTAAATGAATTAAAATGTAATTCCTCGGGTGCTCCCGTAAAGCACAATTGTTGTTGTTCTTCTTCTTTGTTTTCTTCAACTCCACTGAACGTTATTGGGTTGAACGCTCTTGTGGCTGAATGAACACACATCCCCACAACCACACTACAAAATCTATTGGAAAGCCATCCCAGAAGAGTGGAGGCTATTATAATACCAGTAATGGGACCAACTCCATGTTGTTTCCAAATCTGTACTCCCAACATCCAAGATAAATACATTCCAGTGGTTCTACTTGGGAAAACATGGTAGCCTAAAGCAAACTGATGTCAGATTTGACAGCTTGTCAAACAAACAAGCATCATAAGAAGATTAGCATTAATTACATCAGTGGCATGAACAGCATTCGACAACATTTTAATCTGCAATTCTCAAGTAACATTATGACTCTACCATACAACTAGAAGCTACACACCTAGAAATAAACAAAAAAAAACCTTCTTCAGAGGTTCTTTTGGTAAATGAAGGATTCTTATCTTTCTAATATGCTTATATAAGAACTCTTTGTGATGGGACAATGCTTGGTTTTAGGGTTCAGCATTTAACTTTTCAGGGTTCCCCCAAAGAAACAAGTGAAGAACCCTTAAGAGTTCTAGATTAAACCTTTTTTCTAAGTGTGTACCAAATTACCTCAATTATTATGTTATAAACCGAAAAAAAAATAGCAATAACTACACCTCATAAGCCAGGGGTTCCCAAACTTTTCCATGCCAAGGCCCCCCAAACAGCATTAGCTTCTGGCCGGGGACCCCCTTTGCAAACCCACAGACAATGCTACAAAATATGTAAAGAAACATCAACTTTTAGAATGTTTTCTCTTTTATTCAATAGTCAATAATTGTTACATTTGTTTAGCATAAGAATATTATTAACTAACGTTTTCAACACAAATATTTTCGCACTGAACAATAAACTGTATAACCTCCTGTAATACCTGATTCAACTCGTTATCCATCCTTTTTGCGACCAGTACCTCGCGATGGAGCGTGCAGTGTGTGGCCACTACATGCGGGGCCTTCTGCTTAATGAGCGCGGTCACTCCACTGATCTTCCCGGTCATTGCCGCGGCTCCGTCCGAACACACCCCCACACAACGGGCCCAGTCCAATCCGTTAGACTCGATGTAATCGTCCAAAACTTGAAACATGTCTTTCCCAGTAGTTCTTCTTTCAAGTGCTTTACAAAATAGTATTTCCTCCACAAATCTTTCCTGTGAAATAAATCTGATGTACACAAGCAGTTGGGCCTCATTGGATAAATCTGTGCTCTCATCCAGCTGAAGTGCGAAGTATTCGCTGGCTCTCACCTGCTCCAACAGCTGAGCAGATACGTCTTGAGCCACGTCACCAATCCGTCGGCTCACGGTGTTATCAGAGAGTGGGACAGCGTCGATTTTTTTTTTTTTTTTTTTTTTTTTTTTTTTGCAGCATCCTCACCAAGCAATTCTCGGACAATGTCTTTGGTGGCTGGTAAAATCAAATCTTCTCCAATTGAGTGAGGTTTTTTAGCACGAGCAATGTGGTACGAGGCTAAAAATGATGCCTTCAGGGCCGCTCGGGGACAGTACGGTAGCTTGCTGGGTGAATGCAGCAGATTGCCTGACCAAATGCTCTTCTTTGCGTCTGAAGAAATCTACTGTTTTTTCGGCATCTGTCGGATGTTTTTGTACCAAGTGACGCTGAAGTTTCAAAGGTTTTAAGCACTCGTTTGACAGGGTCTCCAGACAGAGGACGCATTTCGGGCAATCATAGCCATTTTTCTGTAAGGCTGTAAAGCTATACTTAATGTATGCTGCCTCATATTTTCGGATTTTAGTTGGCCAAGACTTCTTAGTTTTTTCGCAGCAGTGTCGTCCACAGCAGGGCTGTTGGTTTGTTCCTTCGGTCTCTTCTTCAAAAACCTGTCCATTTTGCGCTAGCAATAGGCTAGCTTGAGGAGCAAAGCCGCTTGATAAATGGCGCAATCCGCAACATCACAGGCAATCGGAGAGATGAGCATGCCAAACGTTTCGATATGATGTATTATTATTAATAATTATATTTTATAATAATGATTAAAAAACTAATTACAATATATTTAATAATTATTTTTAAAAAGTATATATTTTTTCGCAATTTTTTTATCGTCCCTCTAACTTTGAGGCCCCCCTAGCGCCCCCTGGCGGCCGCGGCCCCCACTTTGAAAACCACTGTCATAAGCTATGAGAGATTACACAGCAGTATACTACACTTGTTTTACCCCAGGTGTAAATGAGGGAGTGAATATTTTTCCGGTCTCGTGTGCAACATTCCTGGGATAGGCTCCGTATCCATTATGACTCTTTCCAGATTAATATGGCTCCTGAAGGTGAATGAATAAATGGTGAGAAACAAACACATTAAACTCGGTGTTCACTGGTTGCACCACTGTACTGGCTGTGATGTTGTGTGCATTTATGTCAACAAAGTCCAGCTGGGAATTCTGACTGGGAAAGTTACCGTGGCATTTTGTCTGTGAGGATTCTCAGTCATCCAGGTCATGGTAAACTGTGGGTGGTAAAAGAGAGCAACTGGACTTGCTTGAAGATTCTTGAAGACGTTTCACCTCTCATCCGAAAGGCTTCTTCAGTTAAGCCTTTCGGATGAGAGGTGAAACATCTTCAAGAATCTTCAAGCAAGTCCAGTTGCTCTCTTTTACCACCCACAGTTTACCGTGGCAATTGTAGTCTGAAGCCATTGTAGCAAAACTGTAAGTATCAAGTGCAGTCCAAAACCATCTTCATGGTTTTTAAATGCATCTTTAGGCTGTCCATATGGGGTCATCATCAGCAGGAGTGAGGTGATGAGAACTCCAACCAGAAGTAGGACAGTAGGATAGATGGATCAGGCAGGTCCAGAGAGCAGAAGGGGTCATTAGTATCTCATGAGGGGTATTATATGTAACTTGAGAGAGAGAGAGAGAGAGAGAGAGAGAAGGGGGATGGAAAGAGAAACAAAGTTCATTAGATATGCACATTGTCATGAAATGGTTAAGAACAGTGTACATTGTGTGCTAAGTGCAAGCAGAGACTCTGACAAGACTAGCTATGACAGTATAATTACGAGGGTTCCCTGGGGCATAAAGCACCAACTATTCCACTGTCAAAAACCTGAGGGAAAGTGTGAGAGCAACAGCATCCCTACATTCCATCCATCCATTATCTGTAACCGCTTATCCTGTGCAGGGTCACGGGCAAGCTGGATCCTATCCCAGCGGACTATGGGTGAGAGGCGGGGTACACCCTGGACAAGTCGCCAGATCATCGCAGGGCCGACACATAGAGACACACAACCATTCACATTCACACCTACGGTCAATTTAGAGCCACCAGTTAACCTAACCTGCATGTCTTTGGACTGTGGGGGAAACCGGAGCACCTGGAGGAAACCCACACAGACACGGGGAGAACATGCAAACTCCGCACAGAAAGGCCCCCGTCAGCCACTGGGCTCGAACCCAGAACCTTGCTGTGAGGCGACAGCGTGAACCACTACACCACCGTGCCGCCATCCATACACTTCACTTTACCAAAATACTCCATGCTCATGAACCCTCCAGATCTGCTTCTTTACCAAATAAAGAGTAATTTACAAAAGGTTGGCTAAACAACTATGTTTTCAGCCTAGATTTGAACACTGAGACTCTTTGCGAGTCCTGAATGCTAATTAGAAGGCCATTCTATAACTGCAGGGCTTTGTGAGAGAAGGCTCTGCCCCCTGCTATAGCCTTCACTATTTGCGGTACCAACAAATGGCCTGTACATTTTGATCTAAATAGGCATGGCAGGACATAAAAGACCAGCAGTTTGCTCAGGTACTGTGGCGTGAGCCCATTCAGTCCTCAATATTTCAGTAGTAGTATATTATAATCAATGCAAAATTTGATCAGGAGCCAATGCCGTGTTGATAAGACAGGGGTGATGTGGTCATATCTTCTGGTTCTAGTAAGGATGCTCGCTGCTGCATTCTGGACTAACTGGAGCTTGTTTATGTGCCTACTGAAACATCCAGACAGTAAGGCATTACAATAATCCAACCTAGAAGTAAAAAACCATGATCTAGCTTTTCTGCATTGTGTACAGGCATTATATTTCTTATCTTAGCAATATTTCTGAGATGAAAGAAGGCTGTCCTAGTAATATCAACATGAGCCTCAAATGAAAGACTGGAGTCAATGATCACATTAAGGTCTTTTACTGCTGCACATGATGAAACAGAAAAGGCATTCAGAGTTACTGTGTAATCAGAAAGCTTACTTCTAGCTGCATGTGGTCAAAGTACAAGTACTTCTGTCTTGTTAATAAGCATCCAGTGTCTAATGTGTTGCTCATCTGGCTTTGCTGAAACATACTGTGTGTCTTCAGCATAACAGTAACTCCATGTTCACAAATAACATGACCCAGAGGTAGCAGATATAGAAAGACAAAAGCAGTGGGCCTAAAATAGAACCTTGCAGAACACCAAACTTTACCTTAGTATGCATAGAAAAGTCACCATTTACAGTTACGTACTGATAATGATCAGTTAAATAAGACCTGAGCCAGGAGAGGGCCGTTCCCTTAACTCCAAAAGTATGATTGATGGTGTCCAAAGGTGCACTAAGGTCAAGCAACACAAGCAAGGAGACACAGCCCTGATCCCATTTACTACTTTAACCAGCGCTGTCTCAGTGCTATGATGAAGTCTAAATCCTGACTGATGCATTTCATGAATGTTATTCTTACGTAGGTATGAACATAACTGATGTGCTACAGCCTTTTTGAGGATCATGGAGGTAAAGGGGAGGTTTGATATTGGTCTATAGTTGGACAATTGACAAGGTTTAAGGTCAGGTTTTATAATCAGAGGTTTGATAAGTGCTAGTTTAAAGGATTTAGTTTAAAGAATGATCAGTGCTAAGGGCAGAATTGATTATTTTTAAAAGGGGTTCGATTACTTCTGGTAGTATCTGTTAGAAGAAACTTAGAATCAAAGCTTGGTGGGGTTTTTTTTCCCTGAATTCCAAGTCTAATGAAATGCAAACTCGGGTTAATTAACCTTATTATGGTTCCTGATGCATATGATCTCCATCATCCCTTTTTAGGGATGCATAGAATGAAATAAATCTCAGTACTAGAAAATGTCCTTGCACCGTGTTTTGTGTAATTTCCCATGTGCAGAAGTGCTGTGAGAAGAAAACAGAGGAGAAGGAAATAGCCAGAAGGAAGATCTGCGTGACTGAGTCTGAACAGTGTTTGTGCTCTGTAGAAAACAGAATATGTAATCTATTCACTTATAAAGCTTTCAGCAATGCACACTACCAGCTGTGGCGCAGACGTCCTTACACAATCAGCGCAGGAGATACAGCTCCTTTAAAAAAAAAAAATCTCATTTCATAATGTCAGCACACTTGGTTTGGAATGTACTGTATTTGTTCTGTAAAATGTTGAAAGGAAGATGAGGATTTTGTCATTTGTTATGTAAGGAATAAAAGAAGATAGGCTGTGCTGTTATTGGAAAATAATTAATGGAAGCTGATTATTTTCCAAAAACGGTACATCACAAAGGTTTTATTCTTTTTATACCACAGCAATTTATCAAAGATTATGATTTTTATGATGTTAAGGAATGACATACATTTTAACAATTTATAGCCACATTTAATGTTGTGGAACATCCACAAGACGAGTTTTTCTTCACGCTTGTGGAAAACATACTGACTGATACAAAGTGCTGACACTGGAGACTCCTTCCATCAACGAAACATTAAATCTCCTCATCCCCCCCCCCCCCCCCAACTCTGTCTGTCCTTCTGAGTTACATGTCGGTCCTGGGATCGAGATGCTGAACCTCTTCTG
This sequence comes from Neoarius graeffei, assembly GCF_027579695.1. NCBI lineage: Eukaryota > Metazoa > Chordata > Actinopteri > Siluriformes > Ariidae > Neoarius > Neoarius graeffei. The sequence continues at coordinate 118,177,966 of NC_083571.1, read as the reverse complement.
CTCCTCGGACCTGCCTGATCCGTCCTGGTGCCCTGTGTCTGGTTGGAGTCTCATCGCATCGCTCCTGTGGAGGACGGCCCCATATGGACAGTTGAAAGTCACACTTGGAAGACTCTCTGGACTCTTACAGTAATGCTTTTATGGCTGAGGACTACAGTTGACTTGCTAACTTTAGGACTGCAGTTGTCATGAACAGTTTTGCACTCAAGTTTCCATCAATGAAGAGTTTATAACATCAACCAAACTGACTTCATGTTAAACTGTTAAAATATTATAATCACGTTATCTGTTATCACCCAAATGAGGATGGGTTCCCTTTTGAGTCTGGTTCCTCTCGAGGTTTCTTCCTCATGTCGTCTGAGGGAGTTTTTCCTTGCCACCGTCGCCACAGGCTTCATCATTAGGGATAAAATTAGCTCATGTTTAAAGTCACTAAAATTCTATAAAGTTGCTTTGCGACAATGTCTATTGTTAAAAGTGCTATAAAAATGAACTTGATTTGACTTGAATAAATGTTACAGGTCAGAATTGTAGGTCAGGTGGAATTTTTCAACCTAGGTTAGAATTTTTAACCCAGTCCATAATTTGCTACTTGTATTAGGGAGACTTCTACTGTATATCTAGGGTTAGGATTTGGGAAGAGTTTGTATTTGAAACTACTCGATGATGTAATAAGACTGGACTCATTAATAAATTCAAAATACATATCACTCCTTCCATTGCAGTTGTTGCTGGTCTAGTGGTTAAGGTGTTGGGTTAAAAATTAGAAGGTTTTGAGTTTGAATCCCAGTTATGTATGAAAAAAGATTGTTTTTAAAAAATGCTAATTAGATAGATAGGAATGGGTAGACAGACAGACACACGAGGAAATACTTGGTCAGTATAGACAGAGAAGAAGTGGATGGAAGAAGGAGAGACAAAAGAAGGGATGGAAAATCCCTTTTAAGAACCTTAGATAATCCAGAATGTTACCTAGATTGGAAATTATGAACTAGGTTTAAAAAATTTTAACCCAGGTCAAAAAAAAAAAATCACCTAGGTTGAATTTTTTGACCTGTATCATCAATGTCTACTTACAGAACCCGTCACCACTGTATTCCTTTGTTAAATAGCAAGTTTAAAAAAAGTTTATTATTCGTCTTATATAATGTAGATCATCCACCATGTGTGAGTGGAAACAAGTTCAAGCCCCTACTGTGAGAGCTGATGTTGAAAATGAATCAACTCCTTCTGACCAGAATAAACAATTCAGTAACATTGTGGTATTAATTATAAATAAATTATTAACTTATTTATTACTTTTTTTTAAAAGCGCAAGAAGGTGGCGTAAGCATCACTTGTACAGCAGAACACCCATCTAAAGTTTCTTCTAATTACAGTGGTGCTTGAAAGTTTGTGAACCCTTTAGAATTTTCTGTATTTCTGCATAAATATGACCTAAAACATCATCAGATTTTCACACAAGTCCTAAAAGTAGATAAAGAGAACCCAGTTAAACAAATGAAACAAAAATATTATAATTGGTCATTTATTTATTGAGGAAAATGATCCAATATTACATATCTGTGAGTGGCAAAAGTATGTGAACCTTTGCTTTCAGTATCTGGTGTGACCCCCTTGTGCAGCAATAACTGCAAATAAACGTTTTCGATAACTGTTGATCAGTCCTGCACACCGACTTGGAGGAATTTTAGCCCGTTCCTCCGTACAGAACAGCTTCAACTCTGGGATGTTGGTGGGTTTCCTCACATGAACTGCTCGCTTCAGGTCCTTCCACAACATTTCCATTGGATTAAGGTCAGGACTTTGACTTGGCCATTCCAAAACATTAACTTTATTCTTCTTTAACCATTCTTTGGTAGAACGACTTGTGTGCTTAGGGTCGTTGTCTTGCTGCATGATCCACCTTCTCTTGAGATTCAGTTCATGGACAGATGTCCTGACATTTTCCTTTAGAATTTGCTGGTATAATTCAGAATTCATTGTTCCATCAATGATGGCAAGCCATCCTGTCTCAGACGCAGCAAAACAGGCCCAAACCATGATACTACCACCACCATGTTTCACAGATGGGATAAGGTTCTTATGCTGGAATGCAGTGTTTTCCTTTCTCCAAACAGAACACTTCTCATTTAAACCAAAAAGTTCTATTTTGGTCTCATCCGTCCACAAAACATTTTTCCAATAGCCTTCTGGCTTGTTCATGTGATCTTTAGCAAACTGCAGAAAAGCAGCAATGTTCTTTTTGGAGAGCAGTGGCTTTCTCTTTGCAACCCTGCCATGCACACCATTGTTGTTCAGTGTTCTCCTGATGGCGGGCTCATGAACATTAACATTAGCCAATGTGAGAGAGGCCTTCAGTTGCTTACAAGTTCCCCTGGGGTCCTTTGTGACCTCGCCGACTATTACACGCCTTGCTCTTGGAGTGATCTTTGTTGGTCGACCACTCCTGGGGAGGGCAGCAATGGTTTTGAATTTCCTCCATTTGTACACAGTCTGTCTGACTGTGGATTGGTGGAGTCCAAACTCTTTAGAGATGGTTTTGTAACCTTTTCCAGCCTGATGAGCATCAACAACGCTTTTTCTGAGGTCCTCAGAAATCTCCTTTGTTCGTGCCATGATACACTTCCACAAACATGTGTTGTGAAGATCAGACTTTGATTGATCCCTGTTCTTTAAATAAAACAGGGTGCCCACTCACACCTGATTGTCATCCCATTGATTGAAAACACCTGACTCTAATTTCACCTTCAAATTAACTGCTAATCCTAGAGGTTCACATACTTTTGCCACTCACAGATATGTAATATTGGATCATTTTCCTCAATAAATAAATGACCAAGTATAATATTTTTGTATCATTTGTTTAACTGGGTTCTCTTTATCTACTTTTAGGACTTGTGTGAAAATCTGATGATGTTTTAGGTCATATTTATGCAGAAATATAGAAAATTCTAAAGGGTTCACAAACTTTCAAGCACCACTGTATTCTGTTTACCAAATGAGACTTTCATGAAAAAAACAAAACAAAAAAAAAATGGGCAAATCCATCTGAAGACGAATTCAAACTGAATAGATGAATGTGTAAATTTAAAGTGTCTGACTCACAGATCATACAAGTCTTGTCAAAAAGCATAAAAAGGTTATATGCTAATGTTGTTTTGAGTAGGAGGAACAGAGTTTGAAATGCACATTGACAGAGAAGTGCTTAATCAGAAAAGCTGCTTAACTCAAATAAAACACAGCCACGAGGCCGTAAACAGTAACCAGGATGACGATATTCAGTGTTCACAATGTGGTCATCATGGGCACTTTTAATTAAAAACACAGTCACTACCCTTACAGTCTAAGTAGAAGGCACAAATTTTTGAGAGGGCTTCTCGACTCACCGGCCACTTTATTAGGTATACCCATCCACCTGCTGTTCTCTGCAGTTCTGTAACCAGCCGATCCCTCTACAGCAGCACGATGCATCAAATCACACAGATACAAATCAGGAGCTTCAGTTAATGTTCACAATGTTCAAACATCAGAATGGGAAAAACTGATCTCAGTGTGGCTTTCTTTCACTGTGGTTGGTTTGAGTATTTCAGAAGCTGCTGATCTCCTGGGGTTTTCACACACAACAGTCTCTAGAGTTTACACAGAATGGTGCAGAAAACAAAAAACACTGAGTGAGTGAGCGACAGTTCTGTGGGTGGAAACAAACGCCTTGTTGATAAGAGAGGGTCAGAGGGAAATGGACAGATTGGGTCAAGCTGCCAGGAAGGATTTATAACCCCGATTCCAAAAAAGTTGGGACAAAGTACAAATTGTAAATAAAAACGGAATGCAATGATGTGGAAGTTTCAAAATTCCATATTTTATTTCAGAATAGAACATAGATGACATATCAAATGTTTAAACTGAGAAAATGTATCATTTAAAGAGAAAAATTAGGTGATTTTAAATTTCATGACAACAACACATCTCAAAAAAGTTGGGACAAGGCCATGTTTCCCACTGTGAGACATCCCCTTTTCTCTTTACAACAGTCTGTAAACGTCTGGGGACTGAGGAGACAAGTTGCTCAAGTTTAGGGATAGGAATGTTAACCCATTCTTGTCTAATGTAGGATTCTAGTTGCTCAACTGTCTTAGGTCTTTTTTGTCGTATCTTCCGTTTTATGATGCGCCAAATGTTTTCTATGGGTGAAAGATCTGGACTGCAGACTGGCCAGTTCAGTACCCGGACCCTTCTTCTACGCAGCCATGATGCTGTAATTGATGCAGTATGTGGTTTGGCATTGTCATGTTGGAAAATGCAAGGTCTTCCCTAAAAGAGACGTCGTCTGGATGGGAGCATATGTTGCTCTAGAACCTGGATATACCTTTCAGCATTGATGGTGTCTTTCCAGATGTGTAAGCTGCCCATGCCACACGCACTAATGCAACCCCATACCATCAGAGATGCAGGCTTCTGAACTGAGCGCTGATAACAACTCGGGTCGTCCTTCTCCTCTTTAGTCCGAATGACACGGCGTCCCTGATTTCCATAAAGAACTTCAAATTTTGATTCGTCTGACCACAGAACAGTTTTCCACTTTGCCACAGTCCATTTTAAATGAGCCTTGGCCCAGAGAAGACGTCTGCGCTTCTGGATCATGTTCAGATACGGCTTCTTCTTTGAACTATAGAGTTTTAGCTGGCAACGGCGGATGGCACGGTGAATTGTGTTCACAGATAATGTTCTCTGGAAATATTCCTGAGCCCATTTTGTGATTTCCAATACAGAAGCATGCCTGTATGTGATGCAGTGTCGTCTAAGGGCCCGAAGATCACAGGCACCCAGTATGGTTTTCCGGCCTTGACCCTTACGCACAGAGATTCTTCCAGATTCTCTGAATCTTTTGATGATATTATGCACTGTAGATGATGATCTGTTCAAACTCTTTGCAATTTTACACTGTCGAACTCCTTTCTGATATTGCTCCACTATTTGTCGGCGCAGAATTAGGGGGATTGGTGATCCTCTTCCCATCTTTACTTCTGAGAGCCGCTGCCACTCCAAGATGCTCTTTTTATACCCAGTCATGTTAATGACCTATTGCCAATTGACCTAATGAGTTGCAGTTTGGTCCTCCAGCTGTTCCTTTTTTGTCCCTTTAACTTTTCCAGCCTCTTATTGCCCCTGTCCCAACTTTTTTGAGATGTGTTGCTGTCATGAAATTTCAAATGAGCCAATATTTGGCATGAAATTTCAAAATGTCTCACTTTCGACATTTGATATGTTGTCTATGTTCTATTGTGAATACAATATCAGTTTTTGAGATTTGTAAATTATTGCATTCCGTTTTTATTTACAATTTGTACTTTGTCCCAACTTTTTTGGAATCAGGGTTGTAGTAACTCATAGCAACTCTTTACAACCGTGGTGAGCAGAAAAGCATCTCAGCATGCAACAGCAGAAGAGTCAAGTTTATTTGTATAGCGCTTTTAACAACAGACACTGTCGCAAAGCAGCTTTACAGAAAATTCAAGACTTTAAACATGAGCTAATTTTATCTCTAATTTATCCCCAATGATGAAGCCTGTGGCGACGGTGGCAAGGAAAAACTCCCTCAGACAACACAAGGAAGAAACCTCGAGAGGAACCAGACTCAAAATGGAACCCATCCTCATCTGGGTGATAACAGACAGTGTGGTTTATAAATAACTCACTTCTGTAACTGTGTCCTATAGAGTCACAAAGTACAACTGTGTAACCAGGAAATTCATTATAATTTTTAACATGAAGTCAGTTTCGTTGATGTTATAAACTCTTCATTGATGGAAACTTGAGTGCAAAACTGTTCATGACAACTGCAGTCCTAAAGTTAGCAAGTCAACTGTAGTCCTCAGCCATAAAAGCATTACTGTAAGAGTCCAGAGTGTCTTCCAAGTGCAACTTGTGACTGTCCATATGGAGCCGTCCTCCACAGGAGCGATGCGATAAGACTCCAACCAGACGTCTTAATTTCCCTGAGGGAACCCTCCCAAAGGGATCAATAAAGTTTTATCTTATCTAATCTTATCTAATCTAATCTAGACGTAGGGAATCAGGATGGATCAGGCAGGTCTGAGGAGCAGAAGAGGTTCAGCATCTCGATCTCAGGATTGACATGTACTGTAACTCAGAGGGACAGACAGAGGGGGGGGGGGGGGAACACAGGTTGTTAGGTCTGTGGGACGTTCCACTGAATGGGTGCCATTTGTTTGTTGTACCACTCCCAAATTAAACTTAATTTGTTATATCTTTTCAACACTGATTATAATAACACACATATTTAACTATTCAAAATGTGTATTGGTCAACCTTAGGCTACGTTATTTATGTTTTTTACAAGGTTTGGAAGTCAAAGATGGCTGCATACTCTTTATATGCGTAACAGGACTGAAAGTAACAGGACTGAGTTTTTAGCCTAGGATTAGCTAATACATGGAATTAAGCCACATGGCGTCATCACTAATAGCACGACCACACTTGGCACATTCTAGTGATTTACCAAAAATCTGTATTTTTAACATAAACAAATATCATCTAAGAAATAATTTAAGTAACAGGGCAGTATGTTGACATTGACATTATCAGTCAAAGTTTAAAAAAATCATCAAATATACAGAAAAGTAAATGAGAAAACTAACTTTTGGTCTTCCCATGGCCTTCAGAAGACACAACTGATGTAACTTCCTGTTGAGCATGTGATTTATGGAATGTTCCAAATTTGTCAGATGGGGTAATATGTTTGGGTAACAGGACTGAGTGAAAACCCAGGGACATGACTAAAATGTGTATTTTAACTAAGATATTGTGGATTTCTTATGAAAAAAAAATATTTAAACCATGGATAGGATATGGAGTCACACAACAGTGCAAAAGAAATACTGTTTCTGAAGGATTTTAATCATAATATTTCATAGTTAAGTATAAAGTTAGAGTGCGGGGACAGGTAACACATGCTATTTTTCAGTGTTTTAGGTAGTTTTTATTAATCCTTACAATTATATATCTTAAATTTGAAATCAGATCAATGTGCAGGACATTCTGCGTAATAAGGAAATGTATTTTAAAGTACATTTTTATGTGCATTTATACATATAATTTTCTAGGGACGGAAATGGCACCGATTCGGTGGAATGGCTCATGCCCAATGTCACCTGATGAGTAAGAACAATATACATTTTGCGCTGAGTACAAGCAGGAACTCCGGCAAAACTAACTATGACAACATAACTAAACTAAATAGAACACATTGGGTTCTACTCCTGCAGCCAAGAAAAGGGAGCTTAGAATCAAGAACAAGTTCCTATTAATGTGGCCAGAATTGTGACTCCAGCTGACTGAATACATGTTTCTTATGTTGTTTCATTTAGTAAATCAGCATACGTTACTCACAAAACCATGACAACAAGGTCTTATTCTATGCCCATGCTAAAACACGACATCAGACCCAATTTCTGCTCTTTCAGTCCCATATCTAATAAAAACACATTTCTCACTGACTAAAAATATATACATTTTGACCACAAGGCAGCCAAAACAGGTCAAATGTTTCAGTCTTGTGTTTTAAATTCAAAAGGATGATTTCTCTTTGCTGGAAAGTGCCTGAGGAAATCTAACCCCTACTGCTTGATACCAGCTGTTACAGAGGAGCTGCTGCTCATGAAGAATGGAGCAATTTTTCCAGAAAAAAAATGTTCAAAGTGTTGAAGTCTAGAAGAATGTTTTGTAATGCAAGCAACTGCTGTTGTTACTTTGAATGGCCGGTTGTGTTTCCATGACTTCATCATCACCTGTAGGTTGAAAGCATCAAACATTACAATAAATATCGGAGTGAGAGAGCAGTTATTAACACAGCGCTGTGGGGAAGGAGGACATGGAAAACCAGGTGATGCAGTTTTAAACAAATGTAGGATGGTTTAAAAGGGATTTTGTCGTGTATATAATGCTGAAAAGGTTAATTTTCTGTTTGGTAGATGGTTTATCCAAACTTGCACCAAGTTGTTTTCTGGTTATGAGCACAAAACTCTTTTCAGGTTTCACCGTAATGCGAATAGAAGAAAGTTAAATCTCAATATTTATAACACAGCATTGTTGAATTCTCAATTCTGATTGGTCAGAACCAAAGAAGAGGTTTATAGTTATGTATTTGTTTGAATACATTGTCATTTCTCAAGTAACAACTTGCACATGGATTGTATGGTGGACACTGCAATGTAACTACGAGGGTACTTCAAAAAGTTCTCGGCTTTTTCCTCTCGGAAAAGGAGAGGAATGAAAGCTTTGAGCTGGCGTGGACAACGCGCCCGTCCACACAGCACAGGGGGCGGGGCAGGAGCAGCCAAATGTGGCTTTGAACTGTTGCACCGTGTACCTTACTCACCCGACCTGGCACCATCTGACTTCTGTTTCCCAAACTGAAATCCCACTCACATGGTCACCATTTTCAGAGTGATGATGAAGTCATCCATGCTGTTGAGGAGGATCTGGAGGCTCAAGATGTGACCACCTTCTGTGAAGGGATAGTGAAGCTTGAACATCAGTGAACCAAGTGCAGTGAAGTTAAAGGAGATGATACTGAAAAATAATGCAAGAACAATATTTCTCCTGTGATGTTTTCTGGGTGAGGCTGAGAACTTTTTGAAGTTCCCTCGTAAGGCTAATTATAAACATTTGCTGTCATTTAAAGCTAGACGGCCTTTCGATTTCATAAAATCAGTGAAATTTAGTTCCGTCTGAAATGTGGTGATTGTGATATCTGTTTATTTCTGTAACATCTCACAAAATATCAGGCCATTCTGTGGCTGGGAAGTTATTTAATTTGAGGGGATTAAAGCAAATAATGTGCATGAAATCGCTCGCTTGGCGCAGTCAAGCAGACAGAGGAAGTCCGTGTGCGCATGCGCAGGTTTACCTTCTTCTTTTGGGTTTTACGGCAGCTGGCATCCACAGTGTTGCATTACTGCCATCTACAGGTTTCCCTTTGAGCGTGCACTGACAGTTCCATCATTCTGTCGCTAAACGAACAGCTGATCACACCGAGGTGCTCGCTGAGCGCCCATATTTATTAGTTTGGTCTTGCGTTTCCTTTCGTTCGTATATAACAGAACGTCTTTTCTTCTCGCTTTCTGTTACTGTAGGTTGGTCTTTCACGTTTCATTCGCACACTCACGCCCTCCATTTTTCTCTCCTGTTTCAAATTTGTATCCCACAATGCCTTGCGTCAACAGGGAAAGCCCACCACGTGATGCATGATGTAATATCTTGTATTGGGTCATGGGGAAGCAGGAAAAAATAATGGAGAATTTAAGGCCACATGGAGATAAATTCATTAATTGTTCCATTTTTAAAAACCTATTAAAATTGGAAGTCTGTGATTCGAATTCAGTAGCTTTTGGTCACTAAACAAAAATAATTGGGTGTCAGGAAAATTCTTTTTCTGATCTACACTTGAAAAATCTGAAAGGCAGTACAGCTTTCAGGGGGAAAAAATGCGTAATTGTTGATATGGTGAAGGAGGCTTTTATTTAGTATTTGTGGAAGGAGTCTCCAGTGTCAGAGCTTTGTATCAGTCAGATGTGAAGCTGTTACCAGAAGGTCGTCCGGATAGAGGACTCTGCGCTGGTGACAGAACAACTGTTGTCATGGAAGCTCTCTCAAGCACGAACAATCCAAAGTCAAAGAGTTTGCAGAAAAGTTTAGACTTTTATTAAATCAATAACAAAAGCTGAGTCAGTCTGTCGAGAGATCTGACTCCAAATGACAAAGAATTCATTTTTATAGTGTTCCAACACAGTGTTTAATACAATTTACCAATTATAATGAATTCTGATTGGTGCACACATCTCACCAGACAAGACCTCCCTCGTTTCCACCAGTATTTTCTACTGGACCGTATAAACCATCCAAGTTTCAAGTTTGTCTCCACCAATATTTCCAGTGTGGCACTGATGTCATTTTTTAAAAAGAATACATCAGGTCTTGGGTGGCACGGTGGTGTAGTGGTTCGCGCTGTCGCCTCACAGCAAGAAGGTCCGGGTTCAAGCCCCGTGGCTGGCGAGGGCCTTTCTGTGTGGAGTTTGCATGTTCTCCCCGTGTCCACGTGGGTTTCCTCCGGGTGCTCCGGTTTCCCCCACAGTCCAAAGACATGCAGTCTAACTGTCTGCTCTAAATTGCCCAAAGGTGAGAATATGTGTGTGTGAATGGTTGTTTCCCAAGCCCAGAAATGGGAGGGTTGGGGCAGGAAGGGCATCCAGCATAAAACTATACTCCAATTAATATGACATGTGTATCAATAGAGTTCACATGGACCCCTGGATAAGGAGGAAGAACAACACATCAGGTCTCACTCTATCAATGTTTCCAAGGCTATACTGGGCGAACTAAAAAATAATAATTTAAACAAGACTTTATTCTGATTTTATACATGATTCAAAGTTCTATAAATACGTAATGTTCAAACTTGTAATTTCTTTTTCAAGTAAAATTTGTATTTACTCTTTTCTGAAAATCAACATGATTTTTAAAATCAGTATATAATCAACATTAATCACTATATGTGTGATTACATCAATGTGTGTGTGTGTGTGTGTGTGTGTGTGTGTGTGTGTGTGTGGTGACATATGCATAAAATCACCACACTGTTTATATCTGCTGTAACATAAGTGACACCAGAAACTAATTTGTCTCACGGACATTCCACATCATCATTAAATAGACCTGTAAATAGGTAAAAAGTGCAACATTATTATATAATGGTTTTTTTTCCCCAAATTGCTGTGAAAACACTTCAGGATGTGCCATTTTGAAAAATACTCAACTTTCAGGTGGGGTGGAAATGGTGACTTTGCTTTGTCTTGGGCTGCATCACACCAGCCAGTCGTTGGTTATTTTAACAGCCTATCAACAGCTGGAAGGTGTCATGTGTTTGATTCTTTATTTATGATGCTGCTTAACCATTGTCCTGATTTCTCTCATCTGCCTCATCCAGTTGTCCGTTCCTGGCCTCTAACTTGAGCCCAGCCATTCCAGCCATCGGGGGGGTGCTCTTCCTCTTCGTTATGGTCATGCTACTCCGTGCGAGCTTCAGCGACCCCGGCGTTCTGCCCCGAGCCACTCCAGATGAGGCAGCCGATGTAGAAAGACAGATAGGTAGGACCACGTTGCTATCTTTCCCTTCACCTCCTCTCTTTTTTATCGTAATTATTTTCCATCTTGAGTAAGGGTGGTGGTCATGTGACACAGCGCTACGTTAAAAGACTATACGAACGCAGATGTTAATGTGGTTAATGTATATTGTGGTTGTGATACTTTAGTCTGGTACTGTGTTTTCCAGGCAACAATGCACACTGCCTTAAATTCTATTTGCTTGTCGCATTAATCTAATAGGTGTTTGTACAGAAAATAATGCAAATATTACAGCCATTGTTGTAGGAACATTCATTTGGTTCAGTTAAATAAAGTTTAACATTTAAAAAATTGCATGTATTAAGTGTGCTTTCCTTGCTCAGTCAGCGTTATTAATCTCAGAGCAAGCACATCAGTTTGCAGATCTAAACGCCGCATGCATCCAACCCTGGGATATTCAGTTCGTTCCGAGTTGGGGGTAAATTACAAAAACAGTAACAGATGTTTGAAATAATAAATTGAAAAACTCAGAAAAACTAAAAAAAAAAAATTAAAAGAAGCTAACAAACTTTCAGCAGGTCTGTTATAACCAGAACAAAGAAGTTCCACTAATCATGAAACCCACTATATACAGTGCCTTGCAAAAGTATTCACCCCCCTTGGTGTTTGTCCTGTTTTGTTGGATTACAAGCTGGAATTAAAATGGATTTTTGGAGGGTTAGCACCATTTGATTTACACAACATGCCGACCACTTTAAAGGTGAGAACTGTTTTTTATTGGGACACAAACAATAATTAAGATGGAAAAAACAGAAATCTGGAGTGTGCATAAGTATTCACCCCCTTTCATATGAAACCCCTAAATAAGAGCTGCTCCAACCAATTCACTTCATAAGTCACATAATTAGTTGATTAAGATCCACCTGTGTGCAATCAAAGTGTCACATGATCTGTCACATGATGTCTGTATAAATCAACCTGTTCTGGAAGGACCCTGACTCTGCAACACTACTAAGCAAGCAACATGAAAACCAAGGAGCCTCCAAACAGGTCAGAGACAAAGTTGTGGAGAAGTATAGATCAGGGTTGGGTTATAAAAATATCCCAAACTTTGAATATCTCACGGAGCTCCATTAAATCCATTATAGCAAAATGGAAAGAATATGGCACCACTACAAACCTGACAAGAGAAGGGCACCGACCAAAACTCACAGACCGGGCAAGGAGGGCATTAATCAGAGATGCAACAAAGACACCAAAGACAACACTGAAGGAGCTGCAAAGCTCTACAGTGAAGATGGGAGTATCTGTCCATAGGACCACTTTAAGCTGTACGCTCTACACAATGGGGCTTTATGGAAGAGTGGCCAGAAAAAAAAGTCATTGCTTAAGAAAACATGTTTGGAGTTTGCCCACAGCATGTAGCAGACTCCCCAAACACATGGAAGAAGATTCTCTGGTCAAATGAGACTAAAATTGATCTTTTTGGCCATCATGGGAAATGCCATGTGTGGTGCAAACCCAACACCCTGAGAACACCATTCCTACAGTGAAGCATGGTGGTGGCAGCATCATGCTGTGGGGATGTTTTTCATCTGCAGGGACAGGAAAGCTGGTCAGGACTGAAGGAAAGGTGGACGGCACTAAATGCAGGGTAATTCTGGAGGAAAACCTGTTTGAGTCGGCCAGAGGTTTGAGACTGGGACGAAGGTTCATGTTCTAGCAGGACAATGACCCTAAACATCCTGCTAAAGCTACACTGGAGTGGTTTAAAGGGAAACATTTAAATGTCTGGGAATGGCCTAATCAAAGCCCAGACCTCAATCTAATTGAGAATCTGTGGCATAACTTGAAGATTGCTGTACACCAACACAACCCATCTAACTTGAAGGAGTTGGAGCAGTTTTGCCTTGAGGAATGGGCAAAAATCCCAGTGGCTAGATGTGCTAAGCTAATAGAGGCACACCCTAAGATACTTGCAGCTGGAATTGCAGCAAAAGGTGGCTCTACAAAGTATTGACTTTAGAGGGTGAATACTTATGCACAGTCCAGATTTCTGTTTTTTCATCTTAATTATTGTTTGTCTCACAATAAAAAGCAATGTGCACCTTTTAAAGTTGTAGGCATGTTGTGTAAATCAAATGGTGCTAACCCTCCAAAAATCCATTTTAATTCCAGCTTGTAATGCGACAAAATAGGACAAACACCAAGGGGGTGAATACTTTTGCAAGGCACTGTATCATTAAAGCAACATGCTGCACTGACATTAATATGAGTGCAAAGTACATGATCAAGACACATAAAGACATTTTACTATTTAAATGGAAATGTGTGTCCTGATCCAGGCTTTGTTCGTTACCAGGTTGAAGTGACAAATCTGATTTTCTGTGTAACACAGATCGAGGTTTTTTTCAACATTACAGTTTGTGTCGACACAAATATGAAATATTTTCAAATGTAACCTGAGCCACTTTCTTGTGGTCCTAGATTGGATACATATCTGAAATTACGTGATAAACAAAAAAGTGTTCAAAAAATAAAATGTTTCATATTTTAGATTCTTCAAAGTAGCCACCATTTAGCTTCCGCCCTCCTTTTCCCTTTCGTCTTTTTTCCTCTTCGTTCCTTTTTTCCCCTTTCTACCCTTTCCTTCTTTTGCTTCCCTTTTAATTTCCTCTCCTTTTTTTTCCTTCTCTCCCACCCCCCTTTGCTTAGAGGCTACAGGATTGAAAGACAGGACAAGAAATAAAGGGATATAAAAAAAATTAAAACAACAGATACAGTGGTGCTTGAAAGTTTGTGAACCCTTTAGAATTTTCTATATTTCTGCATAAATATGACCTGAAACAATATCAGATTTTCACACAAGTCCTAAAAGTAGATAAAGAGAACCCAGTTAAACAAATGAGACAAAAATATTATACTTGGTCATTTATGTATTGAGAAAAATGATCCAATATTACATATCTGTGAGTGGCAAAAGTATGTGAACCTTTGTTTCAGTATCTGGTGTGACCCCCTTGTGCAGCAATAACTGCAACTAAACGTTTGCGGTAACTGTTGATCAGTCCTGCACACCGGCTTGGAGGAATTTTAGCCCGTTCCTCCGTACAGAACAGCTTCAACTCTGGGATGTTGGTGGGTTTCCTCACATTAACTGCTCACTTCAGGTCCTTCCACAACATTTCGATTGTATTAAGGTCAGGACTTTGACTTGGCCATTCCAAAACATTCACTTTATTCTTCTTTAACCATTCTTTGGTAGAACGACTTGTGTGCTTAGGGTTGTTGTCTTGCTGCATGACCCATCTTCTCTTGAGATTCAGTTCATGGACAGATGTCCTGACATTTTCCTTTAGAATTTGCTGGTATAATTCAGAATTCATTGTTCCATCAATGATGGCAAGCCGTCCTGGCCCAGATGCAGCAAAACAGGCCCAAACCATGATACTACCACCACCATGTTTCACAGATGGGATAAGGTTCTTATGCTGGAATGCAGTGTTTTCCTTTCTCCAAACATAACGCTTCTCATTTAAACCAAAAAGTTCTATTTTGGTCTCATCTGTCCACAAAACATTTTTCTAATAGACTTCTGGCTTGTCCTCGTGATCTTTAGCAAACTGCAGACGAGCAGCAATGTTACTTTTGGAGAGCGGTGGCTTTCTCCTTGCAACCCTGCCATGCACACCATTGTTGTTCAGTGTTCTCCTGATGGTGGACTCAGGAACATTAACATTAACCAATGTGAGAGAGGCCTTCAGTTGCTTACAAGTTACCCTGGGGTCCTTTGTGACCTTGCCGACTATTACATGCCTTGCTCTTGGAGTGATCTTTGTTGGTCGACCACTCCTGGGGAGGGTAACAATGGTCTTGAATTTCCTCCATTTGTACACAGTCTGTCTGACTGTGTATTGGTGGAGTCCAAACTCTTTAGAGATGGTTTGTAACCTTTTCCAGCCTGATGAGCATCAACAATGCTTTTTCTGAGGTCCTCAGGAATCTCCTTTGTTCGTGCCATGATACACTTCCACAACCATGTGTTGTGAAGATCAGACTTTGATAGATCCCTGTTCTTTCAATAAAACAAGGTGCCCACTCACACCTGATTGTCATCCCATTGATTTGAAAACACCTGACTCTAATTTCATTTTCAAATTAACTGTTAATCCTAGAGGTTCACATACTTTTGCCACTCACAGATATGTAATATTGGATCATTTTCCTCAATAAATAAATGACCAAGTATAATATTTTTGTCTCATTTGTTTAACTGGGTTCTCTTTATCTACTTTTAGGACTTGTGTGAAAATCTGATGATGTTTTAGGTCATATTTATGCAAAAATATAGAAAACTCTAAAGGGTTCACAAACTTTCAAGCACTACTGTATGTCACTGGTCCCATAACCTGGTCTGGTCGTAGGGGCGCTGCATTGCTGAACACATCACCAACTGTCTCCATTTCTGGCTGTCATGGGATAGGGCCTGAGCCCTGGCAAAGCTCATCCCTGTCCACTCAGTGATGTTGTCTGCCCACTTCTTTCTCTGTCTGCCTCATCTCCTTTTCCCCTGCACTGTTCCCTGAAGGATGGTCTTCGAGAGCCCATCAGATCTTCGCACATGGCCATACCATCTCATTTTCCTTTTTTCACTGTGGTCACAAGGTCTTCATACTGATTAATGTGCTGTCTGATGGTCTTCCTGACTTCTTCATTTGTTATGTGGTCCTTGTAGGAGACGCCAAGGAGTCTTCTGAAGCATCTCATTTCCACTGCTTGGATCCTTCTTTGAAGCTCTGCTGTGAGAGTCCAGGACTCACATGCATACAAGAAAATAGATAAAACCAGTGCATGTAGGAGCTTCACCTTAGTGCTGAGACTGATGTTATGGGCTTCAGTCTTTCCAGTGCTGTTGCAGTCTGTGCAGCTCTTGCCAGTACTTCAGTTTTGGACCCTTCCTCACTGATGATGGCACCAAGGTATTTAAACTGCTTCACTGTTTTCAGCTGTTGTCTGATGTTGGCCGACAAGAGTGTCAAAGAAGGATCCAAGCAGTGGAAATGAGATACTTCAGAAGACTCCTTGGCGTCTCCTATAAGGACCACATAGCAAATGAAGAAGTCAGGAAAACCATCAGACAACACCAAGACCAAGATCAAGACCAAGATGTTTATTTTGGTCTTGATTGGATCCTTGCTATTTGTCATGAATTTTGTCTTCTTGGCACTGATCTCCGTTCCATACTTGGTCGAGGTTTTGTCCAAGCAATTCACCAGTTCCACCAGTTCTTCTTCACTGCCTACCAGCCCATCAGTATCATCAGCAAATCGGAGATTTGTAATTGTACGTCTTCCAAAGCTGATACTACCAGAGTGACCTTCCAGGGCATCAGTCATTATACATTCCAGGAAGATGTTGAAGAGGGTAGGAGATAGAAGACAGCCTTGACAGACCCCAACTGATGTATGAAACCAATTGCCGACATTTCCTTATACTAGGACTGCACTATTGGCTTTTGCATACAGCTGTTGGATGGTGTTGATTAGCTTGCAGCCCATGTTATACTTCTTCATGTTTGCCCACAGTGCATCGTGCCACACTCGGTCAAATGCTTTCTTGAAGTCGATGAAGACATGATAGATGTCTTGTTGGTGTTGGCTGTATTTCTCACACAGAACACGAAGATTGAAGATCTGTTCTGTGGTGCTTCTTCCACTGCGGAACCCAGCTTGTTCTTCTGCAATGACTTCCTCTGCCTGTGGTCTGAGTCTGTTCAGGATTACTTTGAGCATCCTTTACTTGCATGGCTGATCAGACTGATAGTTCTGTAATTCTGGCACAGTTGTAAGTTGCCTTTCTTGGGTAAGGTGATTATTAGAGACTTTGTCCATGTTGTTGGCCATTCTCCAGTCTGCCAGATTTTGTTGCATATTCTGGTAAGGACATCTGTAACTGCCTTTCCCTTTTGTTTTATCAGTTCAGTTGGTATGTTGTCAGTGCCTGCTGCTTTTCCATTCTTCACTGATCTTATGGCCTCCTCTACTTCTTCATGCAGTATTGGAGAGTTATCATTCATTGACTCCTGGCTTGAGAGTACACTGGGATCTCCATTTGTCTGATGGTTATATACTGTAGCTCTCTGCAATATTCTGTCCATCTGTTCACAATGTCTTTTTCTTCTGTGAGGCATTTTCCTTTCTTATCTTGTATCACGCTTACTCTGGACTGTTGTTGCTTTGTCATATCTTTCACAACTTGGAATGCCTTTCTACTGTTGTTCTTGTTCAGACAGTCTTCGATTTCAGTGCACTGTTCTTCAATCCAGTCTTCCTTGGCTTTCTTCCTACCTTGTCTGATATTCTTGCTGATCTCTTTGTACTCTGTTGCTCTTGTTGTGTACCTAGCATGCTTTATTTTCCTTCATTTGTCACACATATTCAAGATCTCCTCTGTGATCCATGGCTGAGTTTTCCAGTGATGTTTTCCTAGCAGTTCACTGGCTGCTTCTGTCATCATTTTGTTGAAGGTGGTGGTCATCACTTCTGCATCCTCATCAAGTGCCAGCAGTGGTGTAAATTTCCCATCAATCATTACTTGGAATGTTTCACAGATGGAATGATCTTTCAGTCTGTCAAGGTTGAATTTCATTCTGGTGTTTGTGGGTTTTTTGATCTTTTTGAGCTTGACTCTGAAGTTCATGAGAACAAGCTCATGGTCACTTCCAATGGGAATGTCCTTATCTTTGCTCTATTGATGCCTGACTGAAATCGATGTTGCACCAGAATGTAGTCTATCTGGTTGTGATAGGGTCCACCTGGTGCATGCCATGCCCAGAGCCGTGAAGCCTTGTGTTCACCCAGAATATTGGCTAGAATCATGATGTTGTAGCTGGCAAATTCCAGTAGGTGCAACCCTTGCGAGTTGATGGTGTCATTACAAGAGGGGCCACAGAACTTCCTCCAGTCTTTTAGAGAATCAGTGCCAACCTTTGTGTTCCAGTCTCCTTGAATGATTAGTATGTCTTTCTTGTCCATTCTGTCAATAACTTCTTGGAGCTGTGTGTAGAAATCCTCTACTTTCCCATCATCATAGTCAGAAGTCAGAGCAGAGGCTTGTGCAATAGTGATGTTGAAGGGTGCTGCCCACAGTTGGATGGAAATCCATTATAATAATCCATGCTGGATATTGGGCAGCATCCAAGGACAGAGTTCTTGATGTTCTTGTTGACAAGGAAGCCTACTCCATTGATGTGTTTGTCCAGGTCTCCACTGTAGTAGAGGACATGTCCTTCAGGTTGATGTTCACCCAGGCCTGTCCATCTGACTTCACAAAGTCCCGCAATATGCCAGGTATATTACTTCAGTTCATGTATAAGTTCTTGCACTTTTCCTATTTGGGCCAGTGTTCTCACATTCCATGTGGCAATTGGGATGTCATCTCTTCCTCGGATCTTCTTTGAGTTGTTTCCACCATTTGCATACTTGTTGTCTCCACCCCAGTGGTTGACGGTTGACATGGTCCTTATTAATCCAGGTGATGACTGAGCTGGCATGATGATCAGTGATTTGTTTATCTTCATGTAGCATGTCTTGGGCAGAAATATCCTGGTAGAGCCCATCCCTCTCCAGGCCTGACCCTTGCCGAGTTTCTCCATCAAGGTGGTTTGGCTCGGTCTTGAACATGGGGTCGTTGAAGGTCATCTTGACCTCTTCCGTCCTGGCTGGTGCCTCCAACATGGAAGTTATACACCCAGTGTTAGCATTACCATGAGGCAGATAGTACTGGGTTACATGGTACCAGTAGCAAGGAAAAGCCCCTGACCTGAATTTGCCCTTTCATGCAATAGATATAATAGAAATAAAAGAGCAATGACAAAATAAACAAACAAAAAGCAGGAAAGATAAACCAAAAAACAGATTAAAATACACAAACAAACAAAAACTTTTGCAACACTTATACAATGATTGTGATGCAAAAGGAGAGTAAGAGAGAGAGCAAAACCCCATCATCCCCCAGCCACCGGTGAAGTAGGCAGGTGCCCGATGCAGACAAGGCAACCACCGATGGGCACATACCACCATACATGCCCAGCACCCCAGAGGGACCAACACAGGGCAGTGGGTGTGAGGGGGAGCCGGCACCTGTGTGCAGCTTTGTCCTCACCCCGCACTTGGCCGTCTCTCCAGCAGCTCAGTGTCAGTCTGGCCATGAGCACTTTCAGCTGCCAGGTGGTACACAGTATGGAGGGCACGGTTGGTGCTTCATGCATTAGCAACCTCTTCCAGGAAATATTTTCAAATCTAACCTGAACCACTTTTAGATGTGGTCCTAGATTGGATACATATCTCATATGTGGCCATGCAACACATGTGAGAATGGTCAGATTGGAATTCATGCAACTTCTCGCCAGTCTGTATATCACTGTCATCATCATTCAGTGTCAGCAGTGCAGCAAAACAGGAGTGGAGGACAGCAACAGCAGTTACGGTACTCTGTTCAGTGGAAGGATAGGGATACTGTCGCCTCACAGGAAGGAAGTTCTGGGTTCGAACCTTGTGGCCGACGGAGGCCTTTCTGTGTGGAGTTTGCATGTTATCCCTGTGTCTGTGTGGGTTTCTTCTGGGTTCTCCGGTTTCCTCCCACAGTCTAAAGACATGCAAATTAGGTACTGGGGTTGCACAAGCCAGTGCATACTTGGTGCCAGTTCCAGGCCCAGATTGATTGGAGAGGGTTGTGTCAGGAAGGGTGTAAAACCCTATGCCAAATCAAATATGTGGATCATAAATTGGAAAGGATGATCCACTGTGGTGAACCCTAATGAGAGCAGCTGAAAGAAGGTGATTATTCAAGCTAAACTGGAAGCTACCATAACATAATTGAGTAGTGTTGGAAACATTTGGCCAAGAAATTAGTGTGTATTTTGGTGGGCCGATGCATTAACAGTTTAGAAAACAAAAACAGTTACATATTTGAACTGTCAAGAGAGATCCAATCTGAGCAAAAATCAGAATTGTGCAAAGTTGTTTGTAATGTGAATATAGCCTTACATTTAACAAATTTTTACATATTATGTTACCGGTATACCACATTTGGGCGGCGCAGTGGTTAGTGCTGTCACCTCACAACAAGAAAGTTCAGGATTTGAACCTTACGGCCAGCAGGGGCCTTTCTTTGTGGAGTTTGCATGTTCTCCCCATGTCGGCATGGGTTTCCTCTGGGTGCTCTGATTTCCCCCACAGGTCGAAATACAGATTAGGTAAAATACCCAGCCACTGGTGTTGCACAAGTCGGTGCATACTAAGTGCTGGTCCTAGGCCCAGATAGATCGAGGAGGGTTGTGGCAGGAAGGGCATCTGGTGTAAGACCTATGCCAAATCAAATATGTGGAACAGATCTGCTGTAGCTTCCCATAATGGACGCAGCTAGAAGAAGAAGATAGTATACCACATCTGCACAAACGCAGGATTTGAAAATACATTTTTCTAAATTTACGTATAGCAGTGGATTCAGTGTCACAAATTAACTAGTGGTCCTAGATCATTAGTGATTTTAGTTATTATCTAAGAAAGACTAACCATAAAAAATAGATTATTTTTCACTTGCATTGAAACTGAACAGCAGCGCGGCCTTCTGATATTTGGCACATCAAAAAATACGCTTACTATCAACCAGCGTAAAGCAGTTTGAGTGACATGAAGGGAAAATCACTGCTTGTTGTCCAATCACTTTGACTCACTACTGCTGAACCCTGAATCATGTGGATGATGAAGAGTTTTATTAGATAACAGTTAAAGTTGTGTGCAGAGAAAAACAGGAACGCCAACAGAACTATTTAAAACATTTTGGCAAAAAGGTTACACTTTTGTCTTTCTGCCAGCACACTCCTCTCTCAATTCTGCTCGAGTTCTGCCTCCATGGTGCTTTTTATAAATTTCCAATGTCATGCTGGGTTTTTTTTTTCTTTTGTATATGATGAAAATCTTCTCGGAGAACATACTGTCTTGACCTTCCTCTCATGTTTGTTCCTAAGGCTCGATGATGAGCAGACTGATCTACAAACTCAGATTTAGACTGGGCAGGTTTGCCGTTATCTGCTTTCCTCTCAGCGTATAATGTATAATCCATGCTTTTAACAGAGTCTCTGCTCACCGTCTACCAGTGAAAAATGGAGACCCTGGTGAAATATTCATATCCAGGACAGAAAATGAAGGGCTCTCTCTCGTGGTGGTGGTGGCGGTTTTGTTCAGTTGTTAAAGCTTAACAATTGTACACATGTTAGCTAGCAACACCTCAGACAACACGCTAATCAGTAACCAGTAACCAGTGTGAGGATTAGAGACAACATGAGATGCTTTTGTACAACTTTTCTTATACTGTTCTAAACAAGGTGTGAAAACTGTCACTATTCTTTGCTAGTTACCTGCTGGAATTTGTGTATGTGTACAGAGAATGGAAGCTAACCTTGCTGTAAGTTAGCTATAACAGTTAGCTAGCTAAACAGGCTACATGTTTTTAGTTTGCTAATAAATGTGTCACACTTGTTATATACATTCAGTAGTGGCTTCCAACTAAATAATCTTCACTATAGACGTAAACTAGCTTGTGAGAGAATATGCTGTATGTTCATTCACAGCAACATGGAACAGCAAGTGAGAAGAACAATGCACAGAAAGTCTGCAAACACGACTGATACCGTGAAAAGGAATAGATCTGTAAGGTGAACGTGACTGCTATAGATTTCCTCGCGCTCTGTAAATGTAAACATATTCCAGAAAAATACAAATATTACCAAATTACCAAAGTGTACTACATTTCTCCTGGATCTAGTTTAAAGTACTCTCTTCAGACATTTAAGGTGTTGATGATAAATTTTTACTTTATTGTTTGATCAGTGACCTTAGGTTGCACTAATATACTGTCTAGTATTAAACTGAATAAACATTAGCTAAGTTAGCTTGCTAAATTTCTCTATAAACATTAGCCATACACTAGCTTGAAAATTTAAAGTGTTTTTTTTTAGTCCACTGTTTAAAAAAAAAGATTCTTTAAAATGAATTCAAATATTATTGTTTTAAATTAAATGATGTTTATTGGTGAAATGCAGTGTAACCCTGCTCTAACAAACTCCTTGAGGGACGTCCAAATAGTTCATGATAGCTAAAGTTATACTGGAATACTGAAATGGACCCACTTGTCACACCAAACTTTCATGTTGTATGCAAAATCTTTGGCACATTCTCCTGATCATGAATTTCTCCTTCCGAGTCACTATCACAGTTCACTGACTGAGTTAAAGGATCACGAACGAAGGCAATGATTTCTTCATCTCTTATGGAAATGACGGAGGTTACCACCGTATTATTGTTAGTGTCCAAACACTGACTCACTACGTTTTTTCTAAATCTTCACCATTCAGTTTTCATGTGTTGCAAATCACTGATGATGTCATTTATGTCACGCCGCAAGGCTGACACCACCGGTGCTCTTTAACTAGGTGTTAAGTTTAGTGGTATCAGCAGTAACTTCATCCTTTTGTCGATCCTTTGATCACCATTCTTGATAATTGTTAGTCGACACCTAAGCGAAACTCGTTAAGCCTTTGTTTTATGGCTTTAAGACGTAATGTTAACTTGACTGCGGACTTGATTACTTATTGTTTGTCTCTGAGGGGAAGAGGAGCGCGTGACTCAGTGATGTTTTTTTGAAGACTGACTCATTGTCACGAAAGCTGGGGGACAAGAACTTAGTTTGTTATTGAAAGTTCATAGTAAAAGAGTTCTTGATAGTGGGGATGCAGTGTATCAGTCAAGAAGAAGAAGTCTTTATTTTTGTCACATGTACACTCAAGCACAGTGAAATTCCTCCTCTGCATTTAACCCATCTGAAGCAATGAACACACACACGCAAGTGGGCGGCATGGTGGTGTAGTGGTTAGCATGGTTGCCTCACAGCAAGAAGGTTCTGGGTTCGAGCCCGGCGGCTGGCGGTGGCCTTTCTGTGTGGAGTTTGCATGTTCTCCCCATGTCTGTGTGGGTTTCCTCCTGGTGCTCCGGTTTCCCCCACAGTTCAAAGATGTGGTTAGGTTAATATGGGACGGCCTTGGGCTGAGGTGCCCTTGAGCAAGGCACCTAACTCCCAACTGCTCCCCAGGCGCTGTTAGCATGGCTGCCCACTGCTCTGGGTATGTGTGTAGTCATTGCCCATGGGTGTGTTCACTGCTTCAGATGGGTTAAATGCAGAGAGGAATTTCACAAGTGTGTGATGAATAAAGTTGTGTTTTCTTTCTTTTTCTTTCAAGTGACTAATGAACCCACACACATACCCAGAGCAGTGGGCAGCTATGCTACAGCAGTTGGGGGTTAGAATCCTTACTCAAGGGCACTTCAGCCGTGATACAGAGGGAGGAGAAAGTGCTGTTCATTCACTCAACTCCCCTCACGTTTTTCCTGCCAGTCCCAGGAATCAAACCAGTGACCCTTTGTGCTCAAGGCTGCTTCTCTAACCTTCAGGACATGGCTAACTTGTGTGAAATCTAACCATTTTACAAATGGATGGATGGAAAAACCGAGTGCAGGGGCATTAAAAAAAACAGACAATACCTATGATTATATTATGTATTCTAATGAGTACAACTATTATAAAACTAATCCAGAAGATTTACTTCTGGATTAGAGCTAAATGCAAGGGTCCAGATTGGGGCGGGGGCAGGGGTTGGTAAAACAAGAACTGGCACTGAGAGGAACCTTCCCTTCTTATCCGGTTGTTGTTGAGATGAAGCCAGCAGATCTACAAAATCTTGTTCTTGTGTGACCCCGACAGTTCTGTCCACTAGACAGAGTTAATCACTGATGTTTAGTCTGGGACTGGCTGCCTGTTTGGATGCTCGAAATGAAAAAGTATTCCTGCTGCTCGGATGAATAATCTGAAATCTGCCAAACCCAGTGATTTCGCCCCAGGGCTCCGTTTCCTGCTGATCCAGCCACAGGCCAAAAGTGCTGCATATTGCAGAAAAAGAATGTTCAGTTAAAATGAGACTCAGTGTAGCTGCGTGGGCGTTAAATATGAGTGCTGGATTACCACAGCGTGCAAGATCACAGTTATGCTGTGTTCCAGTAATGTTTAATACACTGTCCTCAGCTTCCCCTCGCCATTTTATGAAGTTCATTATACCACAATAAATTTATTTAATAGCAGCTCTGACAGTAATTCCGGTATTTACTATTAGTCCCTGATTATGTGGTGCGCTTATTCTGATGTGGTTGTTTCTATAGTAACAGTTAATTCACAGGGACAGGGATTTGTACGGTAAACACTCTGCAACTAAGACGAATAATAAATGGCTTAAATAAATGGTTGTTATTTAACAAAGTAAGAACTTATAGCCACTGATGTGGTGACATTTTCTTTCAGACATTTATTTCACATTGTTGGAAGGAGTCTCCAGTTTCAAAACTTTGTAACAGTCAGTGTTGTTAAGTTTTTGCCATTGGAAAGTCTTCAGAAAAAGAAGGCTGCTGTACTTCCCTTTTCAGTGGCTCTTCTGTGCTTGGCGCGGTGTTCCGGGCGACGTTGCCTGATGGTGTCGCAGTGACTGTGCAGGTGGTTTGGGACGTACCTTCATGTGCCTTTGGTGGGACTGTGGGCAGCCACACCACTGGAATTATATCCTGACCCTCTTTTGGTGGACTTTTGTTTGTTTGTTTGTTTGTTTTCCTCTAATTGTAAAGCGACCTTGGGTGTGAGAAAGGTGCTATATAAATTTAACTTATTATTATTTTCAGAAATTAAATAAACAAGACTGCCAGTGATGGAGTAGCTCACTCTGGCCCTGTCTAGTCCAGAAGGAACGATCTAAAGTGGGCCACCTTGTACAATAAATGTTGCAAGCTATATACACTATATACAAGCTATATATAGAAGCGATATCCACCCTAGGAATACCGACCTAGCTCCGGTTTCCCCCAGTCCAAAGACATGTAGGTTAGGAGAATTCTTCTTCTTTTGGCTGCTCCTGATTAGGGGTCGCCACAGCAGATCTTTCGTCTCCATTGCTCCCTGTCTTCCACATCCTTCTCTACCACACCTGCCACTTTCATGTCCTCTCTCACCACATCCATGTATCTCCTCTTTGGCCTTCCTCGTTTTCGTTTGCCTGGCAGCTCCATCCTCAACATTCTCCTTCCAGCATGCTCTGCATCTCTTCTCAGGATGTGCCCATACCATCTCAGTCTCATCTCTCTTAGCTTTATTCCCAAGCTCTCCACATGTGCTGTCCCTCTGATGTGCTCGTTCCTTATCCTATCCAACCTTCTCACTCCCATCGCAAATCTTAACATCCTCAACTCCGCCACCTTCAACTTTGCCTCCTGTCTCTTCGTTAAGGGTACGGTCTCCAATCCGTACATCACAGCTGGTCTCACTACTGTCTTATACATCTTACCTTTCACTTCTGCTGGGACTTTCTGATCACAAATGACTCCCGAAATCCTTCTCCACCTGCTCCACCCTGCCTGCACTCTCTTTCTCACCTCACTATCGCAGCCCCCATTTTCCTGCACAGTTGACCCCAGGTACTTGAATTCACCAACTTTCTTTACGTCTACTCCTTGCATCTTCACTACACTCTCATCCCCATTCTCATTGATGCACATGTATTCTGTTTTGCTACTGCTCACCTTCATTCCTCTTCATTCCAATGCATCCCTCCATCTCTCCAAACCCAGCTCAACCTCCTTTCTACTTTCACCACATATCACCATATCATCCGCAAACATCATGTTCCATGGTGACTCTTGCTTCACTTCATCCATCAAGCTATCCATCACTATGGCAAACAAGAAAGGACTCAAAGCAGATCCTTGATGGAGTCCCACCTTCACCTTGAACCATTCAGTCGTTCCAACTGCACACCTCACTGCTGTTTCACTGTTCTCATACAGTGCCTTGAAAAAGTATTCATACCCCTTGAACTTTTTTCACATTTTTCCACCTTACAACCACGAACTTAAAAGTTTTTTATTGAGATTTTATGTGATAGACCAACACAGAGTAGCACATAATTGTGAAGTGAAACGAAAATGATAAATGGTCTTCAAATTTTTAAACAAATAAAAATCTGAAAAATGTGGTGTGCATTAGTATTCAGCCCCCGGTACTCTGATACCTCTAAATACAATCCAGTGCAATCAATTGCCTTCAGAAATAATCTAATTAGTTAATAGAGTCCTACTGTGTGTAATTTACTCTCAGCATAAATACACTTGTTCTGTGAAGGCCTCAGTGGTTTGTTAGAGAACACTGAAGAACAAACAGCATCATGAAGACCAAAGAACTCACCAGACAGGTCAGGGATAAAGTTCTGGAGAAGTTTAAAGCAGGGTTAGGTTATAAAAAATATCCCAAGCTCTGAACATCTCAAGAAGCACTGTTCAATCCATCATTCAAAAATGGAAAAAGTATGGCACAACTGCAAACCTACCAAGACATGGCCGTCCACCTAAACTGACAGAGCGAGCAAGGAGAGCACTGGTCAGAGAAGCAGCCAAGAGGCCCATGATCACTCTGGAGGAGCTGCAGAAATCCACAGCTCAGGTGGGAGAATCTGTGCACAGGACAACTATAAGTCGTACACTCCACAAATCTGGCCTTTTTGGAAGAGTGGCAAGAAGAAAGCCATTGTTGAAAGACAGGCATAAGAAGTCCCATTTGCAGTTTGCCAGAAGCCATGTAGGGGACACAGCAAACATGTGGAAGAAGGTGCTTTGGTCAGATGAGACCAAAATTGAACTTTTTGGCCTAAATGCAAAGCGCTATGTGTGGCGGAAAACTAACACTGCTCATCACCCTGCACACACCATCCCCACTGTGAAACATGGTGGTGGCAGCATCATGCTATGGGGATGCTTTTCTTCAGCAGGGACAGGGAAGCTGGTCAGAGTTGATGGGGAGATGGATGGAGCTAAATACAGGGCAATCCTGGAAGAAAACCTGTTGGAGGCTGCAAAAGACTTGAGACTGGGAAGGAGATTCACCTTCCAGCAAGACAATGACCCTAAACATACAGCCAGAGCTACAATGGAATGGTTTAGATCAAACAATATTCATGTGTTAGAATGGCCCAGTCAAAGTCCAGACTTAAATCCCATTGAGCATCTGTAGCAAGACTTGAAAATTGCTGTTCACAGACGCTCTCCATCCAATCTGTCTGAGCTTGAGCTATTTTGCAAAGAATAATGGGCAAAAATTTCAGTGTCTAGATGTGCAAAGCTGGTAGAGACATACCACAAAAGACTTGCAGCTGTAATTGCAGCAAAAGGTGGCTCTACAAAGTATTGACGCAGGGGGGCTGAATACTAATGCACACCACATTTTTCAGATTTTTATTTGTTTAAAATTTTGAAGACCAGTTATCATTTTTGTTTCACTTCACAATTATGTGCTACTCTGTGTTGGTCTATCACATAAAATCTCAATAAAAAACTTTTAAGTTCGTGGTTGTAAGGTGGAAAAATGTGAAAAAGTTCAAGGGGTATGAATACTTTTTCAAGGCACTGTACATGTCTTGCACCACTCTGATATACTTCTCATTCACTCCACTCTTTCTCATACAATACCATAACTCATCTCTCGGCACTCTATCGTATGCCTTCTCCAGGTCTACAAACACACAATGTAGCTTTCTCTGGCCTTCCCTGTACTTCTGCATTAACATTCTTAAAGCAAAAATTGCATCCGACGTGCTCTTCGTTGGCATAAACCCGTACTGCTGTTCACAGATTGCTACCTCTCTTCTCAATCTCGCCTCCAATACCCTTTCCCATAGCTTCATGGTGTGGCTCATCAATTTTATTCCTCTGTAATTACTGCAGCTCTGTACATCTCCCTTATTCTTGTATATTGGGACTAGTACACTCTTTCTCCATTCATTCTCATTCTCTAGGATCTTATTAAACAATCTCGTTAGGAACTCCACAGCCATCTCACCCAAACATCTCCAAGCCTCAATCAGGATACCATCTGGTCCGACTGCTTTCCCAGTCTTCATTCTTTTCATGGCTGCCCTCACCTCATCCTTACTAACCAACTCTGCTTCCTGATTTGCTGTCTGCAACGAATCTGACCTTTTCTCTCTTGGATTCTCCTCATTTAATAAATCCTCAAAGTACTCCTTCCACCTTCTTAATGCACCCTCTTTATTTGTCAGCACATTTCCATTTACATCTTTCATCACTCTTACCTGCTGTACATCCCTCGCTTCCCTGTTTCTCTGCCTAGCTAGTCTGTACAGGTCTTTCTCTCCTTCTTTGGTCTCCAGTCTTTTGTACAACTCCTGGTATGCATCTGCTTTCACCTTCGCTACCGCTCTTTTTGCCTTCTGTCTCGTCTCTCTGTATAACCGCCTGCTTTCCTCGTCTCTCTGATCGTCCCAATTCTTCTTTGCTAGCCTCTTCTCTTTTATAATTTCCTGCACTTCTTTGTTCCACCACCATGTCTCCTTGTCTTTCTTCCTCCTTCCCGATGACCACCCTAACACCTTCCTTGCTGCTTCTCTTACTAGTACAGCAGTAGTATTCCAATCTTCTGGCAGACTTCCATGACCACTCAATGCTCATCTCATCTCTTCCCTAAACTCCTTCTGATGTTCAACCTCTTTTAGTTTCCACCAATTAATCTTCGGCTCCACTATTTCATGCTTCCTCTTTTCCACTTTCAAGCTCATCCTGCACACAGCTACTCGATGTTGTCTAGCTACACTCTCCCCTGCCATCACTTTACAGTCTCCAATCTCCTTCAGGTTACCCCTTCTGCAGAGTATGTAGTCCACCTGTGTAGATCTTCCTCCACTCTTAAATGTCACCCTGTGCTGCTCTTTCTTCTCGAAGTATGTATTGACTATTGCCAAATTCATCCTCTTTGAAAAATCAACCACCATTTGCCCTTCCACATCTCTCTCTCTTACACCATATCTGCCCATCACGTCCTCATCTCCTCTATTTCCCTCGCCAACATGTCCGTTGAAATCTGCTCCTATCAGCACGCGCTCCTCCCTCGGTATACTTTCTACCACTTCATCCATCTTTTCCCAGAAAGACTCGTTCTCTTCATTCTCACATCCAACCTGTGGGGTGTACGCACACACAACATTGATTACCACTCCTTGAATCTCCAACTTCATGCCTATCGCTCTATCTGACACCCTCTTCACATCAGTCACACTGTTGACCAACTCTCCCCTCAAAACAATACCAACACCATTTCTCTTTCCATCATACCTGCTAACGCTCTCGCTCTGCCAGTCATTGTTCCCACAGTCAGTGTTCCTAACCTCAATTCTAAGCTCCTTCCCTTCCATCTTTCACGCTCTCTCCTAACACGTCTCCCCCCTCTCTTTTTCCTTCTCTGTTTTGGTGCAACAGTAGCACACTTTCCACCGGCACCCTGTTGACCAACAGTACCAGAGGCAGTCGTTGTTAACCCGGGCCCCGACCGATCCGGTATGGTATTTCTCTTTTCAATCCGCATGTTAGATTTGGCACAGTTTTATGCCGGATGCCCTTCCTGACGCAACCCTCTCCAATTTATCCGGGCTTGAGACCGGCACCAAGAGTACGCTTATGCACCCCCAGTGGCTGGATTCAGGTTAGGATAATTGGTGGCTCTAAATTGACTGTAGGTGTGAATGTGAGTGTGAATGGTTGTTTGTCTCTGTGTCAGCCCTGTGATGACCTGGCGACTTGTCCAGGGTGTACCCCGCCTCTTGCCCACAGTCCGTTGGGATAGGCTCCAGCTTGCCTGCGCCCTATAGAAGAGGATAAGTGGCTACAGATAATGGATGGATGGATGGAATACCGACCTGTTTACCAGAAAGAATCCAAAGCAGCGATGAATTGACTGAGAAGAAGTGATTTTTGTTGAACTGCTCATTAAGGCTTAATTAGTCCATAACTTCATTAATAATTGTAATGAAGCAAATCTGGGTAGAAGTTATCTGCACCCTAGACAACACATGATGGCATAAACTCATCACTTGTTGGCTGGATGAGCTAATAAGTAAATAAAACTGCAGGAGCAGTTAAACATAATGCTCCAACGTATAACTTTTTAAGTTTAAATTGGGTTTTATGTAACAACACCTCCATCTTTACATGACGCTCTGCGAGTTAATTAGTGAGCTGATATGACTCCTTATGGAGTTTAAAGGAAGCCGAGTGACTGTGGCCATTTCCAGTGACATGATATAAAGAGAATTAAAAGAGGTTTAAAGAAACATTTAATATATAATTCTACTGGTGTGGTGAGAGGCAGCAGGCCTGGGAGTGGGTGTGGAAAAACGGGCAGGTACAGTGGTGCTTGAAAGTTTGTGAACCCTTTAGAATTTTCTATATTTCTGCATAAATATGACCTAAAACATCATCAGATTTTCACACAAGTCCTAAAAGTAGATAAAGAGAACCCAGTTAAACAAATGAGACAAAAATATCATACTTGGTCATTTATTTATTGAGGAAAATGATCCAATATTACATATCTGTGAGTGGCAAAAGTATGTGACCCTTTGCTTTCAGTATCTGGTGTGACCCCCTTGTGCAGCAATAACTACAACTAAACATTTGCGGTAACTGTTGATCAGTCCTGCACACCGGCTTGGAGGAATTTTAGCTTATTCCTCCGTACAGAACAGCTTCAACTCTGGGATGTTGGTGGGTTTCCTCACATGAACTGGTCGCTTCAAGTCCTTCCATAACATTTCGATTGGATTAAGGTCAGGACTTTGACTTGGCCATTCCAAAACATTAACTTTATTCTTCTTTAACCATTCTTTGGTAGAACGACTTGTGTGCTTAGGGTCGTTGTCTTGCTGCATGACCCACCTTCTCTTGAGATTCAGTTCATGGACAGATGTCCTGACATTTTCCTTTAGAATTCGCTGGTATAATTTAGATTCCATTGTTCCATCAATGATAGCAAGCCATCCTGGCCCAGATGCAGCAAAACAGGCCCAAACCATGATACTACCACCACCATGTTTCACAGATGGGATAAGGTTCTTATGCTGGAATGCAGTGTTTTCCTTTCTCCAAACATAACACTTCTCATTCACAACATAAAGTTCTATTTTGGCTTCATCCATCCACAAAACATTTTTCTAATACCCTTCTGGCTTGTCCACATGATCTTTAGCAAACTGCAGACGAACAGCAATGTTCTTTTTGGAGAGCAGTGGCTTTCTCCTTGCAACCCTGCCATGCACACCATTATTGTTCAGTGTTCTCCTGATGGTGGACTCATGAACATTAACATTAGCCAGTGTGAGAGAGGCCTTCAGTTGCTTAGAAGTTACCCTGGGGTCCTTTGTGACCTCGCCAACTATTACACACCTTGCTCTTGGAGTGATCTTTGTTGGTCGACCACTCCTGGGGAGGGTAACAATGGTCTTGAATTTCCTCCATTTGTACACAATCTGTCTGACTGTGGATTGGTGGAGTCCAAACTCTTTAGAGACGGTTTTGTAACCTTTTCCAGCCTGATGAGCATCAACAACACTTTTTCTGAGGTCCTCAGAAATCTCTGTTTGTGCCATGATACACTTCCACAAACGTGTTGTAAAGATCAGGCTTTGATAGATCCCTGTTCTTTAAATAAAACAGGGTGCCCACTCACACCTGATTGTCATCCCATTGATTGAAAGCACCTGAGTCTAATTTCACCTTCAAATTAACTGCTAATCCTAGAGGTTCACTTACTTTTGCCACTCACAGATATGTAATATTGGATCATTTTCCTCAATAAATAAATGACCAAGTATAATATTTTTGTTTCATTTGTTTAACTGGGTTCTCTTTATCTACTTTTAGGACTTGTGTGAAAATCTGATGATGTTTTAGGTCATATTTATGCAGAAATATAGAAAATTCTAAAGGGTTCACAAACTTTCAAGCACCACTGTATATCTAATCAAGGATTAATTCATAACCACAACTGAGGGAAACTGGCAAGGGTCTCAACCAGGAAAATGCAGAATATGAAAATACATAGAAACAGTAAAAACAAGGCATGGGCTTGGACAAAAATGTGCAGTAAACCTATACACTATAAACAAACAGCAGGGTATACATCGACAAACTTAAAAGCACTAAACATGGAATAAGTGAACACCATCAGGCAACAAACCACTGACAGGACAAAGCAGAGTGAAGACAAGAACAAGAACCAAAACAAAAACAACTAGAAGGGCACTCAGTAGAGTGGATATCTCCACCGAGCCACATATCAACATCAAAATCAAATCACTTGAACCGTAGATAATACTAAAGCTGGACACCACATTTCATCCAAATCTGTTCACTACTTTTTGAGTTACGTTGGGAACAGAAAAAAAAAATCCTGCATCCACATACATATCTGTTTTTGCATCAAAATCTGATCAATTGTTCCTTAGCCCATGGCTCACCTTTCCTCCAAATTTCATGAAAATCCATTCACTACTTTTTGAGTTATGTTGAGAACAAACAAACAAATGGAGGTGAAACCATAACCTCCTCCAACACAGTTGGTGTCGGTAAACATGAGCAAATGGTGTTAGTTTCCCTGGGAACTACAATGCAAAGAGGGGAATTGTAACAGTAACATCATAAAATAATTTTAATAATGTACAAAAAAGTCAAAGTCCCTCTCACGCCAGAATCTGGTCTTCCCAGGCAGTCTTCTGTCCCAGTACGAACCAGCTCTTTGAGGTGTATGGGTGTGGCGCCAGGCTCCGTTTCCATAGCCCTCGGCCTTTTGCCTGTACAGCTAGGGTTACAGTGGGGGGCGGGTCCTCTGGTAACCACGAGAGTTTGACTTCCCCACTCGCATCTGTATTGCCTTGCCAGACGGTAATAGGTATCATTTTTATGATGGTCTTTAGTATGACCCGACCGCGAGTAAAACTCACAATTTCCCGGTTGAGAGGTGGACACGCTAACCACTAGGCCAACTCATGGTCTTTAACAATGTACTCTTTCTCATAATTGTTTGATTTTCAGGGAAGAAGCTTCACCATTTGGGACAAACATGGCCTTAAAATCCAGTAGTCATTCAAAAAATGATAATTTTGAAACATCTGCATGCACGAATCATTTCTTCAGATTTGACTCGTGACTCGACGACTCTTTTCATTCTCCTGAACCTCTTCCTGCCTGGACGGAGGGGAAAACGCTGAACTCTGTTCCGTTGCTTTCTTCAGGACAGAACCAAACCGCTGCTGTTCTGTGGATTAGTGTGAGAAACGGTTCAGACATTGTGTTGCCGTGTGGTTCACAGACGCAGCGAACGGAGTGAGTGGTGCGAGCTCACGGCCTCCTCCCAGGACCAGAGAGGTGCTAATCAATGGCCAGACGGTCAAACTGAAATATTGCTTCACCTGCAAAATCTTCAGACCACCGAGAGCCTCACACTGCAGCCTGTGTGACAACTGCGTGGGTAAGTCACATTAGTGTTTACTGTACCCTGTTAACGATACAAAGAGTTTCTCTCTCACTTTTATTTTTTTTAAAGAGTTCTTCACATTTAGTTTTTTGTTTTTTATCCTCTTTTGGGGGGAAAGTTCAGTTCCGTTCAGTTGGTCAGGTTGTATGGGGGGGGGGGGGGGGGGAGTCTATAACTGTTTGCTTTTTGGGGGGAAAAGAAACAGTTATAGAGTTAATGGGTCAACTAAATGTTAACCATTTACCAAAGACACACTTTAATCGTGGTTTTAGGTTTACAGTAACATTAGATTAACCTTAATGCTGCAGCTCTATTACTTTTAACTTGAATTTACCTTCATTTAGTGATTCATTTTAATCTTGCAGTTGACGTAGGAGTCATTTCCAAAATACACAGGATCCCCTGGAGAAACGTTTTTCTGCTCGGTTTTACTCAAATGGGGAAAAGTACAGTAGTAATGCTTGATATCATGAACACTGTCACTGTTTGGTCTATTTTTATTTATTTAAAATTTTTAAATATACTTTTTCCAATTAATTTCAAGGTTAAGGTTAATCGCTGATTTGTTAAAGCTAGACGGCCTTTTGATTTCATAAAATCGGTGAAATTTAGTTCCGTCTGAAATGTGGTGATTGTGATATCTGTTTATTTCTGTAATATCTCACAAAATATCAGGCCATTCTGTGGCTGGGAAGTTATTTAATTTGAGGGGATTAAAGCAAATAATGTGCATGAAATCACTCGTTTCGTGCAGTCAAGCAGACAGAGGAAGTCCGTGTGCGCATGCGCAGGTTTACCTTCTTCTTCTTTTGGGTTTTACAGCAGCTGACGTCCACAGTGTTGCATTACTGCCATCTACAGGTTTCCCTTTGAGCGTGCACTGACAGTTAAACGAACAGCTGATCACACCGAGGTGCTCGCTGAGCGCCCATATTTATTAGTTTGGTCCTGCGTTTCCTTTCCTTCGTATATAACATAACGTCTTTTCTTCTCGCTTTCTTTCTGTTACTGTAGTCGCTCTTTCACGTTTCATTCGCACACTCACGTCCTCCATTTTTCTCTCCTGTTTCAAATTTGTATCCCACAATGCCTTGCGTGAACGGGGAAAGCCCACCACGTGATGCATGATGTAGTCTCTTGAATTGGGTCATGGTGAAGCAGGAAAAAATAGCGGAGAATTTAGGGCCACATGGATCTAAAGTCATTCATTGTTCTGTTTAAAAAAAACTAATAAAATTAGAAGTCTGTGATTCAAATTCAGTAGCTTTCAGTCACTAACAAAAATAATTGGGTGTCGGGAAAATTCTTTCTATGACCTACACTTGAAAAACCTGAAAGGCAGTACAGCTTTAACTTGTGTTTAAAATCAAATGGGTTGAATGAAGCTAAAATGGAAGCTCACCAAACCCTTGAATAGCTCTATATGATTTATTTTAAGTCTAATTTAAGTACGTTATAAAAGATAAAGCATTTCAAGTTACATTTTATGTTGTGCAATATCCACAAAACAGTTAGTTCCTGTTGTCACTAAGGGTATAGCAGCTATAAACAGTCTCTTTTTCCCCCTCTTTCATGAAGTTAATTTAAAACAGAAAAAAACAGGTGGTCATTTACTGAGAAACCAGAAAGCACAAAGTCCTCGATCCTGTAGACTCTTCTGTATCGGAAAGGATGCAGACTTTACAAAGCTCTGGCGCTGGAGACTCCTTCGACAAACATCTCCTTACAAAAAAAATTTGTCACTAATATCAAATATACAGTATGTTTTTCTGGGTTAAATAACATTTTTTAAAATACTATGTTTCTTATTCATATTAGATTCCATACAGCATATATAGGGGAGACCAGGGATGGTTGCAACAAAGAGATAGTTGTAACAGCATCGCTTTCACCAGTCATGTGATCAATTTCACGTATAACCACTCCCTCCCTGACCTTGCATGTGAATTTGCATGGCTGTGTGAAGTGTGCAAATATTACAGCCAAAACACTAATTTTCAGGTAAGAAAGTAATTTTTTGGACCAATTTTGATGAGTACTGACACTGTAGGAGTTTGAATTAAGGACCTTGTATTCGAGTAAAGAGTAGATTCTTGGATAAAATGTGAAGCGTTTAATCTACGCTCATTTCAAACCACCATGCTGGTACAGCTCGCGAAACAATGACTGACGGGTTGGGGATGGTTGTAACACCTCATAAGAAAGTGTTACATCCATCCCTGCAATTACAACTCACATAGAAGAAGACTTTTGGATTGTGTGCATGGAGCCCTTTGGAAATTCCAAACCCAAAGAAAAGTGGATTGTCATTAATCACCAAAAGTCTTCTTGGAATTTTACGTTGATTATGATGAGCTGTATCTGACCCCCTGCTGAAGGTTTCTGTTCATATGTGTCAGTAGGTATGATCAGATGTTCTTTAAGAAAGCTCTTCTGATGTTCTGATGCACACCACTGATCCTGTTCTTCATTTAGCCATCAGTGATGAGTTCCTTTTGTTCTTAGTGAAGCACAGGAAGATACTCAAGTGTTGGCACATGTACAGTAAACTTATATAGATGCATATTTTGTGGCGTGGTCTCAATTTTTAATTCTTCAATTTTGCTGTTACAATTTACCCCAGGTTGTGTTACAGCATACCGTGGGAGTGGGGTAGGGTGCAACAATGGCACTCCTTGCATTTGACATCAAATAGTGAATTCTGTGCTACAGATGGAGACGTTGAAAACACTGCTATTTGTAGTAGACAAATGAGGCGACTTCGTATAAAAATTTGAGCGCTCTGTCACAAAACTTCTGCAAGTTGTAGGCGCTAATGCTGGGCATACACCGTGCGATTTTTGGCCCGATTTTGACACGATTTTCACTCGTGCGACTATTTTGGAGATCGGGCCGAGTTTTGGCTCAATCGTGCGTCTCGGATCGTGTAGTATACATGGGGTAACGACAAGCGATTAACACCTCACGACCTCCTCCCGATCGATCGGATGAAAATCAAACCTGTTTGAAATCCTGAGCATCGCATCCGAGCATTGGATCGTATAGTGTGAGAACAGGAATCGTAAGCTGCGTGCTGTTTACCCCTGCGATTCACTTGTACAGTGTGAGCAGCAGCTGAATACCGCGATTGAAAAAATCGCACAGTGTCTGCCCAGCTTAAGACAAAAAGTGTTGCATCCATCCCCGGTCCATGAGCAAGTGGTTACTTTAGAAACAAATGATAAACTATTAGAACACCTTCCGTCCCATCAGATTCAGCAGCACTATGCTCTAAAGTCACAATGACGTATGACAATGTCTGAGAATGTATTTGCTATTTTTAAAAAATGGAAAAAGAAAGCCTGTTTGTATTTTCCTGCAGACCGTTTTGACCACCACTGCCCCTGGGTAGGCAACTGCGTGGGAAAGCGCAACTACCGCTTCTTCTACCTGTTCATCCTCTCGCTCTCCTTCCTCACCATCTTTATCTTCGCCTTCGTCATCACCCATGTCATTCTGAGTGAGTAACGCTTACAGCCCACGCCGGCTCCCACTCAACACTTTGACTGTCAGGGATGTGCAGGGATTTACACTTCAGCCTGCACGCTTTTAGCATCACCACTTTAACTCTGATCCTCCGTCACTGTTTGTTTAGGATATGGTTTATATGCAGTGCTTCGCAGAAGTATCCCCCCCTTTGGTGTTTGTCCTGTTTTGTCGCATTACAAGCTGGAGTTAAAATGGATTTTTGGGGGGCTAGCACCATTTGATTTACACAACATGCAATTTTCACTTTAAAGGTGAATTTTTTTTTTTTTTTTATTGTGACACAAACAATAATTAAGATGAAAAAACAGAAATCTGGACTGTGCATAGTGAGTCTTCACCCCCAAAGTCAATACTTTATAGAGCCACCTTTTGCTGCAATTCCAGCTGCAAGTCTCTTGGAGTATGTCTCCATTAGCTTGTTAGGTTTGCCCAATGTCACCAGATGAGTAAGAACAGTATACGTTTTGTGTTGAGTGCAAGCAGGGACTCCGGCAAAACTAACAGCATAACTAAAAGGGGAGAGCCAGAAGGTAACACAGGCATGAGGGGCCCCGGGACATAAAGCAGCAGCCACTACACCGTCAACAAACTCAAGTGAGCAAGCGAGTGGGGGACTGACAGCATCCATACATCCCAGTTTACCAAAACACTCTGTCTGAGGATCCTCCAGATCTACACCTTTACCTCATAAACACCATTAACAAAAGGCTTGACTAAACAGATATGTTTTCAGCCGAGACTTAAACACTGAGACTGTGTCTGATTCCCGAACACTACTTGGAAGGCTGTTCCATAACTGTGGGGCTTTGTAAGAAAAGGCTCCGCCCCCTGATGTAGCCTTCACTATACGAGGTACCAGCAGATAGCCTGCACCTTTTGATCTAAGTAGGCATGGCGGGTCATAGAGGACCAGAAGTTCACTCAGGTACTGTGGTGCGAAACCATTCAGTGCTTTAAAGGTCAATAGTAGTATTTTATAATCAATACGAAATGTGATTGGGAGCCAATGCAGTGTGGATAAGACA
The DNA here is from genome assembly GCF_027579695.1 of Neoarius graeffei. Taxonomy (NCBI): domain Eukaryota; kingdom Metazoa; phylum Chordata; class Actinopteri; order Siluriformes; family Ariidae; genus Neoarius; species Neoarius graeffei. The sequence continues at coordinate 118,139,801 of NC_083571.1, read as the reverse complement.
GGGGTGATGGGGTCATATTTTCTAGTTCTAGTAAGGACTCTTGCTGCTGCATTTTGAACTAACTGGAGCTTGTTTATGCACTTATTGGAACATCCAGACAGTAAGGCATTACAATAATCCAACCTGGAGGGAACGAAAGCATGGACTAGTTTTTCTGCATCATGTAGTGACATTACATTTCTTATCTTAGCAATATTTCTGAGATGAAAGAAAGCTATCTGGGTGATGTTATCAATGTGAGTTTCACATGAAAGACTGGAGTCAATAATCACCCTGAAGTTTTTTACTGCTGCACGTGAAGAAACAGAAAGGCCATGGTGTCTTTGTTGCATCTCTGATTAATGCCCTCCTTGCCCGGTCTGTGAGTTTTGGTGGGCGGGGCCTTCTCTTGTCAGGTTTGTAGTGGTGCCATATTCTTTCCATTTTGCTATAATGGATTTAATGGAGCTCCGTGGGATATTCAAAGTTTGGGATAATTTTTATAACCCAACCCTGATCTATACTTCTCCACAACTTTGTCTCTGACCTGTTTGGAGGCTCCTTGGTTTTCATGTTGCTTGCTTAGTCGTGTTGCAGAGTCAGGGTCCTTCCAGAACAGGTTGATTTATACAGACATCATGTGACACTTTGATTGCACACAGGTGGATCTTAATCATCTGTGCTGTATGTCGAGCATGTATAGCATATTTGACAATAAAGTTGACTTGACTTAATCAACTAATTATGTGACTTATGAAGTGAATTGGTTGGAGCAGCTCTTATTTAAGGGTTTCATATGAAAGGGGGTGAATACTTATGCACACTCCAGATTTCTGTTTTTTCATCTTAATTATTGTTTGTATCACAATTAAACAACAATTTTCACCTTTAAAGTGGTCGGCATGTTGTGCAAATCAAATGGCGCTAACCCTCCAAAAATCCATTTTAATTCCAGCTTTTAATGAGACAAAACAGGACAAACACCAAGGGGGATGAATACTTTTGAAAGACAGTGTGTGTGTGTGTGTGTGTGTGTGTGCATATATATATATATATATATATATATATATATATATATATATATATATATAATACTGGATATGGTTTATATGCCTCCATACAGATACTATTCCCAGGTATCTCTCTGATTCTGTCCTCGTTGAACCTTACTCCTACAAAATGCTCCATGCAGTGCAGACTGCAGTCTGTGCTAATCCTAGAGGAACGACAGCATCTTCCTACAATAGAAGTAATCTGAGAAATCATCATATAGCACTGTGAATTGCTTGGACACAAAGGTATTCGTGAGTGGAGAGAAATCTGCACAGAAATGTATGAGAGCACTGAAATTCTGGCAGCACTGAGAACTGAAACCTTTTTTTCCCCTGTTCGCTCACCAGGGTTTACACTTTGCTCATGAATCAAAGAGCTATTCATTTTTAAAGGTGAAATATTGAAAGATGAATTGCACAAAGAGATCACTGAGAGCAGCAGACAGTAGAGTGCAACATAAACACAGCTAAATGTCATGTTTTAACGAGGCTGGAGATTTATTAATACTAAGTAGATTGCTCATTTCAGTAGTATCAATATTGATGAGTACTAAAGCACATGTACTCAGTCTGAAAAACAGAGCACCATAACATCTCGAGATTATTTAGTAATATGACATGCTTGAATTAAAGATGATTTTATGTTCTTTTAGTCTGTTTCATGAGTCAAAACTTGGCAGCCACTCATGTAGAATCCATATGACCTGAACCACCAAGTTAGAACTGGCCCAAAATATCACAACATTTAAATGTTTATATAATATATTTATTTATAATATTTAGATTTTATACATTTTGTTTATTAAGCTATGCCCACACTGCAGCTCGCGATGCTTTGCGATGGGTTATCGATGAAAATGCGGCATTTTGGTGACGATGCATGGCGATATACAGGTGAGCTAAAAGTTGTCACACCGCACGTGAACACTTGACTGTCACACCTTTGCATGCTCGAGTCTGGTGCAGCTCAAGCGGCTGCGCCCACTCACAGAGTGCATTGTGCGCATTCTTGGGACCCAGTCATTATGGGAAACACCTGATGCTGATTTGAGCGCAATCAGCACACACATATAAGGACACTGTTTTCACAGAGACGTTGCGAAGTATTATCATCATCACTGTCACGTTTGCTTCTAGCCATGTGTATGACTCTGCTTTTGGTTTCATTTGTTTTGTTACTCTGACCTTGCCTCATGTTTTGTTTTTGTTAATATCACACCTGCTAATAAACAATCTACCTGCACTTACATCCGTCTCCCGCTGCACACCTGACAGAATGCTTTGCAAAGTCTCTGTGAAAACAGCATCCTTATTATACACGCGTGCTGATTGCGCTCAAATCAGCATCAGGTGTTTCCCATAATGACTGGGTCCCAAGCACGTACAATGCGCTCTGAAGGATCCCTGAATGTAAATGCACTGTTTAAGTCTTGGCGAAGTTAGGCTGTGCCGAGCCGCTGTGTTGATGAGGCTCCCATGAGCTTTGGAGACATGGATTTGAGACAAATACATCTCAAGAGACTCGACGAAGGTTCCCTGAGCTTTGGGAAGTATTCCAAAACCCATCTGCGAGTATTCGCTGCTTAGTTTGCTGACAAAAACATCGCCACCAAATTTCAGTGCATGTACTGAAATTTCTTGCGACGTTTTTGGCCACTCATGAAGAGGAGACGCACCAAAAAACAACTTGCGAAGCTTGGAGAACAGTTGCCACACATCACACTATTGGTGGTGTTGCAACCAATTTTTCATCACCAAGTATTCGCAAACCCATCGCGAGCTGTAGTGTGACCAGGGCCTTACCTCAGCCAACTTTGTCAGAGGAGGTTATGTTTTTGTCTCCATTTGCTTGTTTGCTCCCAGTGTAACTCAAAAAGTAGTAAACAGACTTTGATGAAAATTTGAGGAAAGGTGAGCCATGGGCCAAGGAACAATTGATTAGATTTTTATGCAAATCCGGATATGTATGCAGAGCCAGGATTTTTTTTTTTATCTGTTCCCAACGTAACTCAAAAAGTACTGAATGGATTTTGATTAAATTTGGTGCACAACACTATGCTACGCTACATTACATTATAGGCATTTAGCAGATGCTCTTATCCAGAGCGACATACAACATACCCAGAGCAGCCTGGGGAGCAGGTGGGGGTTCGGTGCCTTGCTTAAGGGTACTTCAGCCATTCCTGCTGGTCCAGGGAATTGACCTGGCAACCTTTTGGTCCCAAAGCTGCTTCTCTAACCATTAGGCCATGGCTTTCCCAAGCTTACAGCTTTAGTATTATCCTAGGTTCAAGTGACTTTGATTTGGATATTGATATGTGGCTTGGCGGAGTTATGCACACACATCATTACATCACATCACTCACACATCCTGTCCATCTTTCTTTTTTATTTAGCACAATTTAAAAAACACATTAAACAAAAAATATAAAAATAAGCAATATAGTGCAGGGAGAGGCAGAAAGCCCAACAGGCTTATATGAAAACTCCACCTATAACAAAATCTCATAACACTGCTAAAAATAAAGATAAATTTCATAATAGTAAGAGCAAACTATTAGTCACAAAAAATTATCACAAAAAAGAACATGTATGTACATACATACAACCCCGATTCCAAAAAAGTTTGGACAAAGTACAAATTGTAAATAAAAACGGAATGCAATGATGTGGAAGTTTCAAAATTCCATATTTTATTCAGAATAGAACATAGATGACATATCAAATGTTTAAACTGAGAAAATGTATCATTTAAAGAGAAAAATTAGGTGATTTTTAAATTTCATGACAACACCACATCTCAAAAAAGTTGGGACAAGGCCATGTTTCCCACTGTGAGACATCCCCTTTTCTCTTTACAACAGTCTGTAAACGTCTGGGGACTGAGGAGACAAGTTGCTCAAGTTTAGGGATAGGAATGTTAACCCATTCTTGTCTAATGTAGGATTCTAGTTGCTCAACTGTCTTAGGTCTTTTTTGTCGTATCTTCCGTTTTATGATGCGCCAAATGTTTTCTATGGGTGAAAGATCTGGACTGCAGGCTGGCCAGTTCAGTACCCGGACCCTTCTTCTACGCAGCCATGATGCTGTAATTGATGCAGTATGTGGTTTGGCATTGTCATGTTGGAAAATGCAAGGTCTTCCCTGCAAGAGACGTCGTCTGGATGGGAGCATATGTTGCTCTAGAACCTGGATATACCTTTCAGCATTGATGGTGTCTTTCCAGATGTGTAAGCTGCCCATGCCACACGCACTAATGCAACCCCATACCATCAGAGATGCAGGCTTCTGAACTGAGCGCTGATAACAACTTGGGTCGTCCTTCTCCTCTTTAGTCTGAATGACACGGCGTCCCTGATTTCCATAAAGAACTTCAAATTTTGATTCGTCTGACCACAGAACAGTTTTCCACTTTGCCACAGTCCATTTTAAATGAGCCTTGGCCCAGAGAAGACGTCTGCGCTTCTGGATCATGTTTAGATACGGCTTCTTCTTTGAACTATAGAGTTTTAGTTGGCGACGGCGGATGGCACGGTGAATTGTGTTCACAGATAATGTTCTCTGGAAATATTCCTGAGCCCATTTTGTGATTTCCAATACAGAAGCATGCCTGTATGTGATGCAGTGCCGTCTAAGGGCCCGAAGATCACGGGCACCCAGTATGGTTTTCCGGCCTTGACCCTTACGCACAGAGATTCTTCCAGATTCTCTGAATCTTTTGATGATATTATTCAAGATTCAAGATTCAAGATGTTTATTTGTCATATACACAATAACAGACACAGCGGTTTATTATTGGGTAATGAAATTCTTATTTTGCAACTGCCCAACCAAACTATGCTTACCAATATAAAAAGAAATATATATATATATATATATATATATATATATATATATATAAAATATAAAGTGCATATGGAATGCAAAATATAAAGGTAGAATGAAAAATGAAGATAACATTTTTAAAAAAAAAGGAGAGGCAAACAAACAATGTGCAAACATGGAGGTAGATATACTGTGCAATGTCTTGTGCAAAATTGCTAATATAATCCGTGGTTCAAAGTCTGATGGAAATATAGAGGTAGATGGTGATTATAATCCGTAGTTCAAAAGCCTGATGGCCTGGGGGTAAAAACTGTTTGTCAGTCTAGTAGTCCTTGCTTTCACACTCCTGTAGCGTCTGCCAGATGGTAGGAGCGTGAATAGTCTGTGTTGTGGGTGTGTTTGCTCCCTGATGATGCTCTGTGCCCTTTTTGTGGCCCGGGTGTTGTAAATGTCCTGTAGTGGGGGGAGGACAGCTCCACAGATGAACTGTGCCATTTTAATGACACGCTGGAGAGCCTTTCTGTCCTGAGTTGTGCAGTTCCCGTACCACACAGTGATGGAATTTGTCAGGACACTCTCCATATTATGCACTGTAGATGATGATATGTTCAAACTCTTTGCAATTTTACACTGTCAAACTCCTTTCTGATATTGCTCCACTATTTGTCGGCGCAGAATTAGGGGGATTGGTGATCCTCTTCCCATCTTTACTTCTGAGAGCCGCTGCCACTCCAAGATGCTCTTTTTATACCCAGTCATGTTAATGACCTATTGCCAATTGACCTAATGAGTTGCAATTTGGTCCTCCAGCTGTTCCTTTTTTGTACCTTTAACTTTTCCAGCCTCTTATTGCCCCTGTCCCAACTTTTTTGAGATGTGTTGCTGTCATGAAATTTCAAATGAGCCAATATTTGGCATGAAATTTCAAAATGTCTCACTTTTGACATTTGATATGTTGTCTATGTTCTATTGTGAATACAATATCAGTTTTTGAGATTTGTAAATTCCGTTTTTATTTACAATTTGTACTTTGTCCCAACTTTTTTGGAATCGGGGTTGTACATAAACATATATACAGTGTATATATATATATAAAATTACAAAACAGCAACTAAATGATCTTTTAAACATCTCTTGAAACCTTTTATAGAGGAACAGTTTTTTACCAAATGGCAAATGCTGTTTCATAACTTGACACCCCTAAGTCTTATAGAAAATTGTTCTCTACTGGTTAGAAATTTAGGAGGATGCAGACTGCCGAGTTCAGTAAGAATGAACCTGTGAATTAACTTCAAAATGTCTCTTAAACTGTTCAAGAACATTCCCTGTGCTTGAATGAATCTCATAAATAAAAACACATATTTGGAAAATATTAATATAATAAGGGATTAGATGCAACATATGATTCTGATTGGGTTGCGAGTCTAACAAAGCGTTTCTGGAGGACCAGAATTTTGTGAAGGGTCATAGGAAAAGTACTTCCCCAAACTCTATTACAATAATAAAGATAAGGATAAGTGAAACTGTAGTAAAGAGTCAGGAGACAGTTTATAGAAACAAGATGACTGACCCTCCTTATTATACCAGTCAATTTATTCACTTTTTGACTAACCCAATCCATTTATTCTCTCCAATTCAAACTTTCATCAACAATAATTCCCAAGAATCTTGGAGATGACACTTGAGGCATCTCATTTGACTCAATTATGCTTTTCGATAAATCTTTGGGATACATCTTTTTACCACTGAAAATGATAAACTGAGATTTTTTTTTTAACATTCAAAGATAATTTGTTTAATTTAAACCATGTAGCATCAGCAGTTAGACCAACATTAGCTTCTTTTATTAAAGAGATGAAATTTGAATGAGAAAGAGACAGGAAAGAGAAAGAGATATCTTCTGATGGAAAATGTCATGTTAGACATGGAGACTGGTGCAGCCTCCAGTGTGATGTAGTGCATGATTGTAGGAAATGGATTCGCTCCGGCTCTCCACATCGATCAGCTCCAGAGGCAGTCTCGGAGACCTGAGGCGTCTGAACACTGCTGATGAGCCAGTTTCCTGTCCCAGCAAGCACTTTATAGGTCACAGAAAGGAGCTAGCTGCTGTTTACAGCCCCAGTCTCGGTAGATGTGTAGCCCTAAATGCTTTCTCCAGAAACCCATGGCTTTCCCAGTCCAAGTATAAGTTGTGTTTAGCCGCGACTCTGCCTCCATATCGTTTTGATTGCGTTACAAATCATGAGCACTCGGAAAAGCTTGTGGCTGTGGAGATGAAGTAGATGAGACAGGGGTTCAGCATTTTCTCTCCTGGCTTTTAAAGCACAGTGAAATTTCATGGGACGTGAAGGTTTGGTTTATGGGAGAGCAAAATTTATACTCATTACTGTAGGTGTGCTGAAGCACTGACACTGTGATGGATCCTGATTCTGGCTCTTACAATATTTGTACTTTATCATAAGTCCACTGCCAAGATTAAGGCTTTTTTTTTAATCTGTTCTTTACATTACAGGCATTTAGCACATGCTCTTATCCAGAGTTACTTACAACAGGACCCTGACACACCCATAGAAGTGGGCAGCCTGGGGGGCAGGTGGGGGTTCGGTGTCTTACTCAAAGGCATTTCAGCCATTCCTGCTGGTCCAGGGAATCGAATCGACGACCTTTTGGTCCCAAAGCTGCTTTTCTCATCATTAGGCCATGGCTTCCCCATCAAATCTAAACTCTTTTAAAATCGAAACCTTTTTTTTTTTTTTTTTTTTTTTTTTACATTTATTGCTTTTGAATCTTATTATCCAAGTAAACAAGACTATATTGTTTGAAAAGTATGGAAAATACTTGCAACAAACTCCTTGTATTCATACCTCCATGTTTACATGCTTAATAGGAAATCTTAGGATTTTGGAAAATACGGTTCCTCAGAGGTTATTTGGATAGGTATGCGTTGTTAGATGCCAAAAATGGAAACCTGAAAGTAGCATAGAGTCATGACAGATCAGATTAACGGCATGTATAAGCACGTGAACCTGAATATTGCTCCAAAAAGTATCTTTCCCTCATTTTTAATGACAGGTTTTTTTTTTTTTTTAAATATCTTTTTTTTTTTTTTTTTTAGTTTTATCCTTAATTATAACACAATACAAAATAATTTACTCAGAATTAAGGAGTAAAAAGGGACAAACAAAGGAAGCAAGAATAAAAGGGAAAGAAGAAAAACATTAACAAATATACAGAGCCTGTGCGTTGGGAGAAGTCAACCTTGTTTTTAGACTGCCTTGTTATTCCTGTCTTTCTTTGCTTTATATGTTAACCATTTTTTCCAGCCTTTTATAAAAAAAAATTCTTCCTTCATTTTCAACTTGTATGCAAGATTTTCCATCAGAAGTATCTTCTATTATTCTATCCACATTCACTGGATATGAGCAATCGTGCGCTGTGATTGGCTACTCTACTACTAGGATATCAGCTCATATATCATGAGTAGAGAAAAACAAAATGGCGGAGTGTGTTGCTGAACCAACCGAGGATGAAATAGAAACTCTACTTGAAAACAAAACCCCAAAACTACAAACAAAACAACAAAATATGGAATGAAAGTATTTGATGGTAAAAACATATATATATATATATATATATATATTTTTTTTTTTTTCAATAATTATTATCATCGCATTTTTCACAAATTGATCCTGTCGTTTGGCTGGTTTGTTTACATTCTAAATGGAAATTATTTTGTCGGATGTTTTGTATAAAGTTTTCATTTATCGAATTTGCAAAAAATAAAAATAAAATGCTCTGTTTCTCAAAATCCAGTGAATGTGGATAGAATAAAACAGTTATTCCACTCAATCTCATCGTACATGGATTATAGCTATCAGCTCATGTACGACTCGATTTCATGGAATAACTGTTAATTCTTTTTGAGAAAATATATTTTCATATATTTTAGTATCCCGTTGAGATCAGATAACAGCTGAAATCAGGTAGGGGTCAGGGTCGAGTTTATTAAATGCACTGAATACTTTATATTGTGATTTAAAATCAGGGAGGGTGGTTATGACTGGACTATGAGCAGATCAGTGGGGTTTTTTGGTTACTTTTTTTTAACCACATTATGATGTGTTAAGATAATCATTTTGTTTCATCCCAGTCTCAAAAATGACTTCTATCACCCAGTGATCATCATCTCCTTATGAGTGACCCCCAGTGTTGAGGAAGTTCATATGTCAATCTATGCTTCATATGTTATTGTGTTACTGTTCAGTGAGAACACACTAGGCTTTAGTTTATTATCCCCCGCTGTCCAAAAGGCCCAAAGGGGGATTATGTCGTGACGATGCCCGTCCGTCCCGGGAAGGGTGCTCACATTCTGACATCAACTCCTCTCACAGTTTTTGGAGAAATTTCACGGAACTTGGCAGGATTCGTTGTTATATGTCGGTAGTAAGCGTGTTGCAGTTTCATTCAGTTCAGTCACATTTTACCAGAGTTGCAGCCCTTCATTAACAAAATTATTCTTTTGACAATTTCATGAAGGTGTGTTTTCCTTCTGAAATCAACTCCTCTCACAATTGTTAGAGGAATTTCACGAAACCTGATAAAAATCATTGTTATATGTCAGTAGTACTCATATTGTTATTGTGTTTAATTCAGTTGCATTTTACCAGAGTTGTGGCCCTTGATTAACAACCTTGTACTTTCACAATTTCATGAAGGTGTGCTCGCCTTCTGACATCAACTCCGCTCACAATTTTTGGACGAATTTCTCGAAGCTTGGCAAAAGGCCTTGTTATATGACGGTAATACGCATATTGCGATTTAATTTCGTTTGTGAAAATTTTACCAGAGTTTTGACCCTTGATTAAATAACTTGTACTTTTGACAATTTCATGAGGGTGTACGGTCTTCTGAAATCAACTCCTCTCACAATTTGTGGAGGAATTTCACCAAACTTGGCAAAAGGATTTGTTATATGACAGTAATACACAAATTGAAATTTTGTTTAATTTGGGCAAATTTTACCAGAGTTATGCCCTCGATTATTAACAGACTTGTACTTTGGCAATTTCATCAAAGTGTGCTTGCTTTCTGAAATCAACTTCCCTCATAATTTTTATCCCCCACTGGCCGAAAGGCCCGAAGGGGGGATTATGTCGTGGCGATGTCCGTCTGTCCGCCGCGGGAAGGGTACTCACCTTCTGAAATCAACTCCTCTCACAATTTTTGGAGGAATTTCACAAAACTTGACAGGGTTCTTTGTTATGTGTCAGTAATACGCATATTGCAATTTCATTCAGTTCAGTCACATTTTACCAGCGTTATGGCCGAGTTGCCAGCGGGGGATATTGCACTCTTGGAGCACGCTTGTCAATATTGCTATCTATAGAGATGTATCTAGATGTGTCTCTAGTGCGATGTTTCTCAGTCCTGGTCTTACACAGATACACAGTGCATTTTCCTCACTCCTGATCAGTTCATCAGCTTGAACTTGGTTGATCTGGGTGAGTTCAAACCCCTCTGTGTGTTCTCTCTCAGTACAGTTTGTGTGGATGAAAACACAACAATCACGTTCAGGTGTGGACCAGAAGAAGAGGTCTGAGAGTCTGAATGATGAGGACTCGGTCTGTTTCTCAAGCACAGATTGATTGCTGTGAGAAACTGATTCGAATCTGAATCAACCCAAATACAGACCGTGAAGCGTACTGCTGCCGCGTATTTTGGTTTGCAGCATTTTTTTTGTAGATGCGAGCTATTAAACTGACTGCAACTGAGATAAATGACACAGCTGTAGTGTTGCAGAAATTTCGTGGATATTTAGACTGATGTACAAAAAGAGAAAATATTTTCAGATAGTTATTTATATAAGTTTCTAATAATCTGATTATCACATCACTGTGTTGTTGCTTTTAATGTTGTGTTAATTCTAAGCGCACTTGTTGGTGCAATGATTTATTTCCCTTTTCTCTCACAGTATTCTGACCAATGAATGAAAGGGTGTTTTCCGACACCCTTCATCCCCCTTTTTGGTTTGTTTAGTAGTGTGCAGTGTGAAACCAAATGAAATAGAAAACGAATGAAAAGTAATACTTTTGTTCTGATTCGACTCAAACAGATAACAACACACATTATTTCAAACTTCAATCAGTCAATCAATCTCCTTTATTTAACCAAGTAAAAACTCACTGAGATTAAAATCTCTTTTCCAAGAGTGACCTGGCCAAGAGGGCAGCATAAACAATATTACACTAAAAATTATAACCAAACAACACACAAATACACCTGCTGTAACATTACAGATGATTACAGATAAAACAGTATTCAGTTAAAGTGCTAACTTCCTTATATTGACCATTTCTCCAAAGTTTCAGAAATCAAACTTAAACAATTTGTTAAATATTTTTGCAAAACAGATCTTACAAGCCCGATTCCAAAAAAGTTGGGATGCTGTGTAAACTGTAAATAAAAACAGAATGCGATGATGCACAAATCGTGAAAACCCTAGATTTCATTGAAAATAGTACAAAGACAAATGTTGAAACTGAGAAATTTTATTGTTTTTTGAAAAATATCTGCTCATTTTGAATTTGATGTCAGCAACACATTTCAAAAGAAATTGGGACAGGGGCGTGTTTACCGCTGTGTTGCATCACCTCTACTTTTAACAACAATCTGTAAATGTTTGGGAACTGAGGAAACCAACTGCTGTAGTTTTGAAAGAGAAATGTTGTCCCATTCTTACCTGATATACAATTTCAGTTCCTCAACAGTTCGGGGTCTCCTTTGTTGTATTTTGCGCTTCATAATGCACCAGATGTTTTAAATGGGAGACAGGTCTGGACTGCAGCAGGCCAGTTTAGCACCTGGACTCTTTTCCTACAGAGCCATGCAGTTTTAATATGTGCAGAAAGCGGTTTGGCGTTGTCTTGCTGAAAGAAAGAAGGCCTTCCCTGAAAAAGATTTTGTCTGGATGGCAGCATATCGCTCGGAAACATGTTTATATCATTTAGCATTAATGATGCCTTCCCAGATGTACAAGCTACCCATGTCATGTGCACTAACGCCCCCTCATACCATCACAGACGCTGAATGCTTTTGAGCTGTGCACTGATAACAAGTCGGACGGTCCCTCTTCTCTTTAGCCTGGAGGACGTGGGGTCCATGATTTCTCAAAAGAATTTCTACTTTTATAGAAATTCTTAGGGGGATAGATTAGGGATAAAATTAGCTCATGTTTAAAGTCATTCAAATTCTGTAAAGCTGCTTTGCGACAATGTCTATTGTTAAAAGCACTATAGAAATAAACTTGACTTGACTTTTGATTCGTCAGATCTCGGGACAGTTTTCCACTTCACCTCAATCCATCGTAAAAGAGCTCGGGCCCAGAGAAGGGGGCGGGGTTTCTGGATATTGTTTATATCTGGTTTTAACTTGCATTTGTGGATGCAGTAATGAAGTGTTTTCACAGACGATGGTTTTCTGAAGTGTTCCTGAGCCCATACAGTGATTTCCACTACAGACACGTGTCTGCTTTTAATGCAGTGTCTCCTGAGGGCCTGAAGATCACAGGCATCCAATGTCAGTTTTCAGCCTTGTCTCTCGCATACAGAGATTTCTCCACATTCTCTGAATCTTTTAATGATCTTATGGATCATAGATGATGTGATCCCCAAATTCTTTGCAATTTTACATTGAGGAAGGTTATTCTTAAATTGTTGCACTGTTTACCCACACAGTCTTTCACAGAGCGGTGAACCCCGCCCCATCTTTACTTCTGAGAGACTCCACCTCTCTGGGAGGGTCTTTTTATACACAATCATCTTACTGCAGGTTAGGTTAACTGGTGACTCTAAATTGAGCGTAGGTGTGAATGTGAGTGTGAATGGTTGTCTGTGTCTATGTGTCAGCCCTGTGATGACCTGGCGACTTGTCCAGGGTGAACCCCGCCTTTCGCCCGTAGTCAGCTGGGATAGGATCCAGCCCGCCTGCGACCCTGTAGGACAGGATAAAGCAGCTACAGATGATGAGATGAATGAAATCCTGAATTGAATAAACACATTCAAAACCTTAATACTTTCCTCACCTGATGATTTATCTGAATTGATTAATTGGTTGATTGGGTCATGGTGTATATGTGTATTGTCATGTGATGCAAGACCAGTCATTCTTCATTAAACTGCCGAAACATGTCTTTAAAAAGCTGTTTTGTGTTTTTAAAATTTTTTCTTTCAAACAGTAGGTATGAAAGCGCTGTACGAGGTGAAATACACCAAAAGGGACTCCAAATCAAAACACTTGTTTGTTAAACCTTTCTAAACCATATCTACACTCCTTTTAGCATTGTGTGAAAACATTTTGCTGTTTTATTTAGACGTGCAAATAATATTAAAACTGTTTTTTTATGACTACATACAGTATAAAACTGAATGCTTTCTGTTCATTCTGTAACTTGTGTAATTTCTGCAGGATCTAACCGGACCGGGTTTCTCAGCACCCTCAAAGACAGCCCAGCAAGATATCCTTCTGAAAAAAACAACAACTCTGTGTGTGTGTGTGTGTGTGTGTGTGTGTGTGTGTGTGTGTGTGTGTGTGTGTGTGTGTGTGTGGGCTGAAGGGAGAGTGGGAGGATGCATGCTAACAGTCTATTTCTGGCCTTCACACCTCCAAACCCCAATGACAAAGAGCAATGTCAGCGAGGAGGTTCGAGAGAACACCCACTTTTGCTCTTTATGAAAAGAGAAAGCCATGTAGAGACAGAAGTGGAGTTCAGTGAGAAAGAAAAAGAGAATCAGATGATTTCTTCACTACTTTTTGGTACAGATGAGGCTCCCTATGGCTGAGTTCATTAGCTAAAGTCCACCTGCTGCTTTCAGCAAATTATCAGCTTGTCAGGCATCACTTACTGCCTAACGACACACACACACTCGGATGAAAGCTGTGTCTCAGATCACGAACTTGTGCACTATTACAGTATATGTTGACTATATTTATCAAACGCATGAAGTGTAGCGGGCAGAACGCTGGTGTCGTGGTTAGCACTGTTGCCTCACAGCAAGAAGGTTCCGGGTTCGAACCTCGTGGCCGACTGGGACCAGTCTGCATGGAGTTTGCATGTTCTCCTCATGCCTGTGTGGGTTTTCTCTGGGTGCTTTGGTTTCTTCCTACAGTCTAAAGGCATGCTGACTAGGTCAGCTGGCTACTCTAAATTGCCCATCGGCAAATAGTGAGCGTGAGTGTGAATGGTTGCTCATCTCCGTGTCTATCCTGCGATAGATTAGTGACCTGACCAGGGTGAACCCCGCCTCTCACCTGAAGTCAGCTGGGATTGGCTCCAGCTTCCCCTGTGACCATGATGGATAAGCGTTATAGATACTGGATGAATGAAGTGTGGAGCGATGGATGCCTTTATGCACTAAACTATCCCATCATACATGTAGTAACTTCCAGATGTGACACTGTTGGTTAAATTTGCAATTGAACACAATTAACAACAGTTTAGTTACAGCCACTGAGTTTTCTAATCCTGAGCTTTCTGTATTGACTTTTTTTTTAAGGCTACGTGTTTTTGACTTTGGATAAAACCCATTCAATTTAAGTGACCAATCAAACAGGCTAATGCCTATAAACACTCAATACTTACAGTGTCTTGCAAAAGTATTCAACCCCCCCCCCCCCCCCCCCCCCCCCCCCAGTGTTAGTCCTGTTTTGTCGCATTACAAGCTGGAATTAAAATGGATTATTGGAGGGTTAGCACCATTTGATTTACACAACATGCCGACCACTTTAAAGGTGAAAATGGTTTTCTTGTGACACAAACAATAATTAAGATGAAAAAAAAACAGAAATCTGTGGTGTGCATAAGTATTCACCCCCCTTCGTATGAAACCCCTAAATAAGAGCTGCTCCAACCAATGCACTTCATAAGTCACATAATTAGTTGATTAAGATCCAGCTGTGTGCAATCAAAGTGTCACATGATCTGTCACATGATGTCTGTATAAATTAACCTGTTCTGGAAGGACCCTGACTCTGCTACACGACTAAGCAAACAACATGAAAACCAAGGAGCCTCCAAACAGGTCAGAGACAAAGTTGTGGAGAAGTATAGATCAGGGTTGGGTTATAAAAATTATCCCAAACTTTGAATATCCCACGGAGCGCCATTAAATCCATTATAGCAAAATAGAAAGAATATGGCACCACTACAAACCTGACAAGAGAAGGGCCCACCCACCAAAACTCACAGACCAGGCAAGGAGGGCATTAATCAGAGATGCAACAAAGACACCAAAGATAACACTGAAGGAGCTGCAAAGATCCACAGCGGAGATGGGAGTATCTGTCCATAGGACCACTTTAAGCTGTACACTCCACGGAGTGGGCGGGGCTTTATGGAAGAATGGCCAGAAAAAAAAGTCATTGCTTAAATAAATCACGTTTGGAGTTTGTCCAACAGCATGTGGCAGACTCCCCAAACACATGGAAGAAGATTCTCTGGTCAAATGAGACTAAAATTGATCTTTTTGGGCATCATGGGAAATGCCATGTGTGGCACAAACCCAACACCCTGAGAACACCATTCCTACAGTGAAGCATGGTGGTGGCAGCATCATGCTGTGGGGATGTTTTTCATCTGCAGGGACAGGAAAGCTGGTCAGGACTGAAGGAAAGATGGACGGCACTAAATACAGAGCAATTCTGGAGGAAAACCTGTTTGAGTCAGCCAGAGGTTTGAGACTGGGACAAAGGTTCACGTTCCAGCAGGACAATGACCCTAAACATCCTGCTAAAGCTACACTGGAGTGGTTTAAAGGGAAACATTTAAATGTCTTGGAATGGCCTAATCAAAGCCCAGACCTCAATCCAATTGAGAATCTGTGGCATAACTTGAAGATCGCTGTACACCAACACAACCCATCTAACTTGAAGGAGTTGGAGCAGTTTTGCCTTGAGGAATGGACAAAAATCCCAGTGGCTAGATGTGCTAAGCTAATAGAGACATACCCCAAGAGACTTGCAGCTGGAATTGCAGCAAAAGGTGGCTCTATAAAGTATTGACTTTGGGGGGGGAATACCTATGCACACTCCAGATTTCTGTTTTTTCATCTTAATTATTGTTCGTGTCACAATAAAAATAAATAAATAAATAAATAAATAAATTCACCTTTAAAGTGGTCGGCATGTTGTGTAAATCAAATGGTGCTAACCCTCCAAAAATCCATTTTAATTCCAGTTTGTAATGCGACAAAACAGGACAAACACCAAGGGGGTGAATACTTTTGCAAGACACTGTAATATGGTGTAGTAACGTTGATAATGAGTTGTGATTTTCACGACTGTAATATCACAGACTCCTGAGATTCCCCAGAGACCACTGCTGTAGCCTGATGGTGGAGCAGCTCCAGTCATGGAAATGGCAGGTTAAAAATTATTTGGTTTGTGAAAGTCCTGACAATTAGTTGATTAATCAGTGTAAATATTTGACCATTGAAGTAAATTTTTTCAGGAGCTGAGAATCTGTGCTGTGGTCCACAAAAATCTCTTTTAGAGTTTAAAGGTAAAAGTGGGGCAAGTGAACGTTTCATGAACTAAAAAGAAAAACTGGGTTAAAACCTCAGCAAAAACGGTCACTGCTGCAATTTAGGGGTTAAAGTAGGATTGAAGAGGAAGAAGAGCTCGACGTCTTGCACTGACGAAACGGCACCATTCATTTAATGGATTATATAGCATCCTCAAGGAAATGTGACTAAAACATGTCTGTGATGTTTCCGTTTCTGTCCTGATATCTCAATAACATGATAATATCTTCTGATTATTATCTGGCAAAGAAAAAGCGAGCATCCTAGTACAGTATAAAGAAGACTGAAATCGTGTCAAAGTAAACTGATAGAATTCCAAACTACATGGAAGGGAAGACAGCTTAACTATCGAAAAACAACAAACAACACCTTTTTAATAGTAGCAATGTTAATTTGGAATAAGCCATTCATCCAAGCACAATATCAACAGTGCTCACGTGTTTACAGTCAGCGAATTAAGTTGAAAACGTACAGTACCCTCTAAATTGAGCGTAGGTGTGAATGCGAGTGTGAATGGTTGCGTCTCTCTGTGTGTCGCCCTGTGATGACCTGGCGACTTGTCCAGGGTGAACCCCGCCTCTCACCCATAGTCCGCTGGGATAGGCTCCAGCTCGCCTGAGACCCTGTGTAGGATAAGCGGCTCATGATGATGGATGGATGGATGGATGGACATGCAGTACCAGTCAGAAGTTTGTACACCCCTACTCATTCATACACCGTGAGTTGGCCTAGTGTTTAGCATGTTTGCCTCTCGACCGGGAGATTGCGAGTTCTACTTGCAGTTGGGTCATACCAAAGACCATCATAAAAATGGTACCTACTACCGTCTGGCAAGGCACACTGCAATACAGATGCAAGTGGGGAAGTCAAACTCTCACAGTTACAAGAGGATCAGCCCCCTACTGTAACCCTAGCTGTATAGGCGAGAGGCCGAGGGCTATGGAAACAGAGATCGGTGCCGCACCCATACACCTCAAAGAGTGGGTTAGTACTGGGACAGGAGACTGCCTGGGAAGACCAGATTCTGGCGTGAGAGGGACTTTGACTCATTCATAGAGTTTTCTGTAGTTTGTATTTTCTACATCATAGAACAGTATTGAGGACATCAAAACTATGAAATAACATGGAAAATATTTGGAATTATGTGGTAAACAAAAAAAGTGTTAAAACAACAAACTCTGAGGGTGCTTCAAAAAGTTCTCGGCCTCACCCAGAAACAAGGGGCATAACGCCTATTTTGGAGCAAAACTGTATACAGTGGCATGCAAAAGTTTGGGCACCCTTGCTGAAAATGTCTGTTACTGTGAATAGTTAAGTGAGCAGAAGATGAACTGATCACCAAAAGGCATAAAGGTAAAGATGACACATTTCTTTTCAGCGTTTTCTGCAAGATTTGTGTATCACTTTTGTTTTGTACAATTGGAGAGTGAAAAAAGAAAAGGAACACCATGCGAAAGTTTGGGCACCCCAATACATTTGAGTTCTCAGGTAACTTTTCCCAAGGTTCCAGACCTTAATTAGCTTATTGAGCTGTGACTTGTTCAAATTCTTCGTTAGGAAAGGTCAGATGATGCAGATTTCAAAGCTGTATAAATTCTCTGACTCCTCAAACTTGTCCCTAAAATCAACAGCCATGGGCTCCTCTAAGCAACTCCCTCGCATTCTGAATAATAAAATAATTGATGCTCACAAAGCAGGAGAAGGCTACAAGAACATAGCAAAGTGTTTTCAGGTAGCTGTTTCCTCAGATCATAATGTTATTAAGAAATGGCAGTGAACAGAAACAGTGTCAAGTCAAGTTTATTTGTAAAGCGCTTTTAACAATAAACATTGTCGCAAAGCAGCTTTACAGAATTTGAACGACTTAAAACATGAGCGAATTTTATCCCTAATCTATCCCCAATGATGAAGCCTGTGGCGACGGTGGCAAGGAAAAACTCCCTCAGACGACATGAGGAAGAAACCTCGAGAGGAACCAGACTCAAAAGGGAACCCATCCTCATTTGGGCAACAACAGACAGCCTGACTATAACATTAACAGTTTTAACATGAATTCAGTTTCGTTGATGTTATAAACTCTTCACTGATGGACAACTGCAGTCCTAAAGTTAGCAAGTCAACTGTAGTCCTCAGCCATAAAAGCATTACTGTAAGAGTCCAGAGCGTCTTCCAGGTGTGACTTTCCACTGTCCACATGGGGCCGTCCTCCACAGGAGCAATGCGATGAGATCAAGGTGAGGTCTGGAAGATGAAGAAAACTTTCTGAAAGAACTGCTTGTTGGATTGCTAGAAAGGCAAATAAAAACCCCTGTTTGACTGCAAAAGACCTTCAGAAAGATTTAGCAGACCCTGGAGTGGTGGTGCACTGTTCTACTATGCAGCGACACCTGAACAAATATGACCTTCATGAGAGTCATCAGAAGAAAACCGTTCCTGCGTCCTAGCCACAAAATTCAGCGTCTGAAGTTTTCAAATGAACATCTAAATAAGCCTGATGCATTTTGGAAACAAGTCCTGTGGACTGATGAAATCAAAATAGAACTTTTTGGCCACAATGTGCAAAGGTATGTTTGGAGAAAAAAGGGGGCCAAATTCCAGGAAAAGAACACCTCTCCAACTCTGAAGCATGGGTGTGGATCCATCATGCATTGGGGTTGTGTTGCAGCCAGTGGCACAGGGCACATTTCACTGGTCGAGGGAAGCATGGATTCGAATAAATACCAGCAAACTCTAGAAGCAAAACATCACACCATCTGTAAAAAAGTTGAAGTTATAAAGAGGACAGGTCCTACAATAAGACGATGATCCAAAACACACCTCAAAATCTACAGTGGAATACCTCAAGAGGCGCAAGCTGAAGGTTTTGCCCTGGCCCTCACAGTCCCGTGACCTAAACATCATTGAAAATCTGTGGATGGATTTCAAAAGAGCAGTGCATGCAAGACAGCCCAAGAAACTTGTAGAACTGGAAGCCTTTTGCAAGGACGAATGTGTGAAAATCCCCCAGGTAAGAACTGAAAGATTATTAGCTGGCTACAGAAAGTGTTTACAAGCTGTGATACTTGCCAAAGGGGGAGTTACTAGGTACTAACCATGCAGGGTGCCCAAACTTTTGCTTCAGGTCCTTTTCATTTTTTGGTATTTTACGCCTGTAAATGATGGAAATAAAAATGTAATCTTGTGGAAAATATTAAAGAAATGTCTCATCTTTACCTTTATGCCTTTTGGTGATCAGTTCATCTTCTGCTCACTTAACTATTCACAGTAACAGACATTTTCAGCAAGGGTGCCCAAACTTTTGCATGCCACTGTACTATAAAGCCTTATATCACTGTCCACAAAAACTCAACTGAAAGAAGCAATCAAAGAGAAAAGGAGAGGAATGAAAGCTTTGAGCTGGCGTGGACAACGCGCCCGTCCACACAGCACAGGGGGCGGGGCAGGAGCAGCCAAATGTGGCTTTGAACTGTTGCACCGTGTACCTTACTCACCCGACCTGGCACCATCTGACTTCTGTTTCCCAAACTGAAATCCCACTCGCATGGTCACCATTTTCAGAGTGATGATGAAGTCATCCATGCTGTTGCGGAGGATCTGGAGGCTCAAGATGTGACCACCTTCTGTGAAGGGATAGTGAAGCTTGAACATCAATGGACTGAGTGCAGTGAAGTTAAAGGAGACCATGTTGAAAAATAATGCAAGAACAATCTTTCTCCTGTGATGTTTTCTGGGTGAGGCTGAGAACTTTTTGAAGTTCCCTCGTATGTTTGTATGTTTGATATTTTAGATTCTTCAGTGTATCCAGAGTTTCCCTTGATGACGCTTTGCACACTATTGGCATTCTCTTAACCAGCTTCATGAAGGAGTCACCTGGAATACTTTTCAATTAACAGGCGTGTCTCGTCAAAAGTTAATTAGTGCACATCAAACAGTAAATAGCCCGATTCCACAACTGTAGTAATCCATATTATGTCAAGAACCGAACAACTAAGTAAAGAGAAACGACATCCATCATTACTTTAAGACATGAAGTGACTTAATTCATAATAAAAAAGCAATAACATTGAATTAGGAGGTGTATCCAGAGTTTTGTCTGGTACTGTATGTACATGAACATTTATCACAGGGAAAGTTCCTTGTATTCAGAGATGGGTTACACAGGTTGGTTTTCTGAGTGGCCCGTTATGATTCTTGAAATTACCTGCACGTAGAGCACACATTCTGAAGCGGCCAGATTTCTTTTGGTGTCTGAGACAGGTTTCAATCGCATCTAGATGACCATCATTAAACACAAGCACTTGGGTTTAAGCTGGAATAAAGTCACGGATAGAAAACCTTTGGTTTGAAAACCCTTTACTGTATTCGTGTCTGATGTGATGCATCTGCTATCAGTGGCTGTGACACACATGGATCATTAACTGTGCTGTGAGAGGAACATATCCTGCTGTTGGACTAAATCCAGCTGTTTGCAGTACAGTTGATCAATGCTAATTCTATTGTGTCAGGAAGAGATAATGTGTGTGAGTCTGTGTGAGAGAGAGAAGGCTGTGTTGCCATGGAAACCTTGCTGTGTTCTCTTTTCCTTTACTGGCATACTGTTCTGGAGGTGGTCGTGTGCTTTTTCTCCATCTGGTCCATTGTGGGTTTGTCTGGTTTCCACACCTACCTGATCAGCTCCAACCTGACCACCAATGAGGACGTGAGTATCACAGTCATCACTTACTTACTCCCTC
This sequence comes from Neoarius graeffei, assembly GCF_027579695.1. Lineage (NCBI taxonomy): Eukaryota > Metazoa > Chordata > Actinopteri > Siluriformes > Ariidae > Neoarius > Neoarius graeffei. Next base: position 118,118,636 of record NC_083571.1, on the reverse strand, counting down.
TCTGTAACTCGTGCTCCTCACCTCTCTTTATAAACGGTTATTTTCTTGTTGAACGTTTTAGTCACTTGATGACATAGATGCTTGTATCCAAAGTGTCTTACAATTGAGAAGGGAAAACCATACCAGCTGAGCAGGTTCTTGTTCAAAGGTCCAACGCTGGTTCTATGGTAGCCCTGGGATTTGAACTCGCAACCTTCCAATCACAAGGTCAGGAAAGTCACCCACTAAACCCCCACTGCTCAATCCTTATCCCTTTACCACTCGGAATCTGAGCCGTGGGTTAAACATGACCCAAGCTTCTACAAATTCTTGAGACCGTTCTTTCCCATACTGTATATTTAACCTCAAACATGGATTTAATCACCGTGACAGGACTCACAGCTGCAGCATTGAGCCATGATCCATCATCAGATTCATAAAACAGATGATTACAAATTACTTCACAGCCTCATTTTTATCTTAACGTTATTCCTGTTGCAATTATGAATCGTAATGATGAACTTGCGTACAAATTTGCCACTTCAGGATCGAGTGTACAGCCTCAGAGCGAGCACTAAGTGGGCGGAGTCAAATATAAAGCTTCAGGAGCTAAAAGGCTGAATGGTGAATATCTTTATTTATTTATTTATTTTAATTTATTTAAAACAATTAGTTACAAAGTTTAAAAAAGCAAGACAAAATAAAAAGAACCATCAATAAATAAATCACGCTGTCCCACAGAGACTTAAAGAGACACACATCCATCAAATACAGACACAAACAGACAGACAGACAGACAGACTGAGTAAACTCAAGTATTAAGTAATGGAGTTAGCTGGAGATTTTTGACGCTGTGTGTGAGATTAGTGTAAAATCTGACTGATATTCAGAGAGGGTTTGGGCATGAGACTTGGTGAATGTGAGTTATGCATGCGTGTCTGTGTTGGAGGGTTTTAATTCCCTCTTTATTACCGCAGCTGTTTATGATCCAGTCAGCAACAAATACCAACAACAGTTTAGCCGACCTTGTTGCTGTGACTGTTTATGCACCAATTCAACAACATACACCATCTAATCTAAAACCGTTATAAAGGAATTCCAAACTTTTTTGAAATGTGAGGGTTGGTTTTGAAGTGTTATTTTTTCCATAGATATATATTCTTTGAGAAGGTTGCACCATTGTGTATTATTATACATACGGGACACTTTTTCCATGGAATAAAAACACGTGTTCTATTCCTTTCTAGTAGGTTTATTGATAGCATGCAATATTGTTATCATATCGCTTATCCTACATGTATTATATTGTCAGCCAGGAAAGAGAGAAGATAGGGTTAATTCAGTGTGAGGTTTAAGCACTAAATAAATAAACTGAAAACTGAAACTAAAGACGTGCTGAACACCCAAAAGGTGACCAAAACTTCACTGGATATTCTTCACGCATATTTACAAGAGAAAAACATACCAACGGACATCGAAAAACTGGAAAAGAGAGCAATAGTGGAAATACTGTCAAAGTTCTACTGAGAGGTGAGGAAAAGTGACGGAGACTTGTACAAGAGGATGTCACTCATGGACTTCACTCAGCAAAGCCCTTTTGTTTTGAACAACTGCAATGAAACAATTAACTCTGACCAAAAGTAACTTTGAACTTGAACTGTCTACCTAGCTTGTATATAAATTGGGTTGTTGTTCAGGCTTTTTGGACTCGGACCATTTTTATTGTTAGAACTTTGTACATTGGACTGACAAAACATTGAATTACATTCAATCAGAATCAGCATTCAGTATTGGTAAGTTACTGCCCTGTTCTTAACTATTTGGAAAATCTATAATTGTTCCATCAAATGGGGGTGTCATGGCTCAGGTGGATAAGGCGCCATACCATAAATCCGGGGACCCGGGTTCGATTCCGACCTGAGGTCGTTTCCCGATCCCTCCCCGTCTCTCTCCTGCTCATTTCTTGTCTCTACACTGTTCTATCCAATAAAGGTGAAAAAAGCCCAAAAAAAACTTTAAAAAAAAAATTGTTCCATCAAATGTGTATGTATAATAATAATATTGGCTGGCTTTTTTTCGTGGTCTATCAGATATATTCCATTCAGCTCCTCGTCTTCGACTCGTTCAGTATCATGCTCACTGAATGGAATATATCTGATAGACCACTCAACACCAGCCAATATTATTTAATTTATTCCTTGTTTTCCAGTTTAGAAGAACTGTTTTTTGGCAGTAGTTAAGGCAGTTAGGATGGGTCTAGGATTTGAGATTGGTGGGTTTATTTTTGATAGGTCTCCAAGTAAATAGAAAGATGGAGAAATTGGAATACTACTGTTTGTAATAATTGATAATTTGTTGATTTCTTCTCAGAAACGATTAATTGGAGGGCAAAGCCAGATGGAGTGAAAATAGTTATCTGGGATGTTTTATTTGCAGTGCAAACATGCGTCAGAGTCTGTGAAACCCGTTCAATACAAACTGTTTTGGGTGGAATGTGTTCTGTGGATTATCTTATCCTGTATTAATTGTAAGTTGCTGGTCATTGTGAAAATGTTCCTCGAGATTTGGGTCCAGCTTTCTGTGTCGAGGGTAACTGGCAGGTCTTTCTCGCAGGCTTGAACTGGGAAGGAGATTGCTGAGTCTACAGTCGAAATTAGTTTGTATAATTTTGAAAGGATCTTCCTTGGGTTGGTTAATTTGATGATTTGATTGATTAATGAGGATGGGAGTAAACTATTATTTGATATATTGATCTTAGATTTTAAAACAGACCTTAACTAAAGATATTGAAGGTATTGTGCTTTCCCAACATTGTATTTCTCTTCCAGTTGTTGGAAAGTTATGAGTTTGTTGTTCTGAAAAAGGTGCTGGAGATGTGCGAGTCCAGATTGTTTCTATGAATTAAAGTTAAGAGGTTTTTTATTCAACCCCTTGGCTGCCACCCATAATTAATTGTAATGGGCCGGGCATATAGGACAAAAATAGGTCAAAATTGGGATATTTTGATAATCTTTCTCTAACTTGTTCAGAACTTTATATTTTTAATATTTGTATAGAAAAATCACAAAAAACACTGTTGTAGAGTAAAAATAACTTTAGTAATCAAAAACAACTTCAAAAACATCCAAAAAAAAAAACAACAAGACAACGGTTCTTGTCAATGAGAACCTGTCCATAAACATGAATTACTAGTACTTGAAAACACAATGTACACCAAGGATCCATCTATTCCAAGTAACTGGGTACCATTTTTATGATGGTCTGTGGTATGACCCAACCATGAATAGAACTCACGATCAAGAGGCGGACATGCTAACCACTAGGCCAACTCGCACTAATGTGTTGCTGTGAAGTAAAAGTAATGTGCCATGTAAGGTACATAAAAGGAGGCGTTTATGATGAGGAGCATACGTCATAAGGCACAGCGGTAAAAGATTTCATGATGTATGTGACTCGTCCAAGGGCATTGAAGGGGTTAATAGAAAGTCTGAGTTATGCCATATTGGGGCGTACTTACAGGGTTTAGAGGGCTGAAGGAGGCGGGGCCAGGTGCATAGTTCTGGATGGTTAAAGAGGTGGGGTTGAGTGGATTCTTGGATTTCACGTGATGTCACATCCGCCTCATTAATTATTCAAAACTTTAGCTGGTGGTCGACCAAAGCTCAGTTGACAAAGCGTTTGTACGGAGAAGGTGCATTGCTCACATGAAAAATGCCTCACGCTTGCGTTGTTTTTAGGTTGTTTGAATCGATCAAACCGTGAAACTGATAAAAGTTTCTTCAGGGTTCCCCATGAACTAATTAAAAAGGGTGAATGAACCCAGGATTTCACAAAAAGACGTGGAGAAAGGCAGCTTTCGAACCTCTGACTGAAATCGAAGGGAGCCGAGTCGAAGCATGCTCGAGTTTGCAGTGATCACTTGGTGAAAGGTTTGTATTTCCCTCTCAGCTCTGTCCTTAGTGTTTTCCAAGTACTTTTCTTGCTATGTGTCGTTATTTTACGGTGCTTTTTTTAGTCCCAAAGCGCTAACGTCCCCAGCTGTTTCTTTGTTTACGCCTCACAAAGTCCATATGCATGAAGGTCGCGACAAAATTCTTCCCCAGCCGTACAGTTACAATGCACCGTGATCACTTCTCCGTCTTGTTTAACTAAGATCCAGGTCTTTAAAGGGGTTTCTGATGATCTTTGTGAATGATTTAGCTGAGAGATAAGAGCCAACACAAGTGAGAATCAAGTGAACTGTTGTTTGTTTACACTTCAACTTGCAGCGCTTCGTTGTAAAGACGCGAACGAAAAGCTGAAAAAACCCACACTTCCACAGGCAAAAACAATCCAGGATTCATTGGGCAGTGACTTGATCCCGAGGTCCTTTACCCAGCCACGTACAAAGAAGTTGTAAGCCTCCGTACTCTTCCACGCTTTCATCTGTTTTGCGGTGTAGAAGGACGTCTGCAACACCAGATAGTTGGAGATGTCGGGGAACTCGACTGAAGGGTAGTTTTTGAGATCGTATGACAAATCCTTCTTTCCCAGACTGTAGCGGTCGATTCCATTGCACATAGCAACCTTCTGAAGATATCTAAAGCCAGCAGTGGCTTCTAGATTACGACAGACTCTGATAAGTTATCGCTAGTTGTTTGCGCTACAGCAGCTGTTTTGGTTTGCTCGACCACCAGCTGTTTTACCGGAAGTGAAATTGCTAAAAAAAGTCATGTGACTGAAACCCAAGAATGGCTCCAGAGAACCAAAGGGGGCGGGGCCAGATGGATAGCTTCAGAGAACTAAAGGGTTGGGGCCAGGTAAATGGCTCGAGAGAACTGAAGGGGGTTCTGGTTACAAACTGTTAAAATAGTAATCTGTAAACTCCATAAAGAGAAATGTAAAGTACAACCTGAATGGATTAATCACGATTAACAAAATTCATGATGGGTATTCAGGAAAATAAATCAATAAAAAAATAAAAATCAGAACAGTTTAATGAACTTGATTATGGACTATTTATAATTCCTTGTGACAAAGAAATAAACTCCATATTACTGTCTCATTAAGGAACGCAGTCATGGCCAATTCTACACTTTCATTTCCTGTATATGGAACACAAAATATAGCAGTTATTTTCGGCAGTTACATAACCCAGTGCTCGTGTATCTGTCCATATTAAACTCAAAGAACCGATCAAAGGAACTGCTCGAGAGGTGTGATAGATTGGGAAGCAGGCTTTATTTGGCCCGGAGGAAGAGTGTGTGTGTGTGTGTGTGTGCGTGTGTGTGTGTGTGTGTGTGTGTGTGTGTGTTTCTTTTGCTGGCTTGAGTTATAAAACAGGAACTAGGAAACAAACATCCATGCAGGACTGTTATTACGTGTGAGATTTAAAGCCCCATGACTGAAAGAAACCTTATTTTTAGTCACATCACTGTATCCGGTGCTTCAACTCTTAAATGGAACGTTATGAAAAAAATATTCATGGCCACCTTCTGGATAATATAACGATTCTTCCCGCAGTATCTGCTCACACGTTCAAGGTGACATTAAAATGTTAAAATATGTATTAAAACTGTATTTGTTAAGAGGGTCACACTTGACTTTTTGCAGTTTAGCAAAACAGTGTAGAAATACTTGGATTTTCATTCGGTAGGTTAAAAAAACCTGTAAGTAATCCTGTTTTAAAATCTTGTTGCACAATTTTTATGATGTAAAATTTGATTTACGTGTTAATATAATTATACTGTTTTGCTGTATTAACATTTTTCAGTCCTTACACTTGTACATTTGTAAAAGATTGAATGTCTTTGCCTGGCTCCCAGTTCAGTCCATCACGATTCTAGGTTTTAGCTTCATTTATTAAACTATTTAAAAAACAAAACAAAAAAGCAATCCAATTCATAACATTCTGAGAAATCCATACAGGTTTGAACAGGTGAGGGAAATGCAGCCATTTTGTCACGTTTGTTGTTTGATATGTTATGAATTAATTGATATGTGCAGTATTTTTATTTATATATATATATCACAGGTGGCTTCTCCAGTGAGGAGAGGGAGGAAGATCCTCCTTAAAAATTCTAAGAATAAAAAGTTGAAATTGTCTTGACCAATTTAATGAATTGCTGTCCTTGAATATTACTATTTTACTGCCAAATACGACATGTACATTATATTCGTTTCTCTGGGTGAAATTACATTAGCACCCCCTATCGCTCGCTATTAGAAATTACTGCACGGAGGATCTTCCTCCCTTCGGCTCCCATTCACTCCGATTCAAACAGTCTCCGGCACTGGCGGCTCGTGGTTAACATAGACTTCAATGAGAGAGAGGAGGAAAATCCTCCTCTAAGAGGGTGGGACTAGCTAAGAGATCTGACAAGTGCTACAAAATATCAACCAATAGGCTGCAGCCCTAGTTGCGCAATGAACCAATAAGTAGAGGCCTTAGCTGCCTGGGGGGAGGGGTTATCTTATCAAACTTAACTTCTAGATCTGGTGACTCGGGCACTTCGGCAGTCAGAGTGAGAACGGCGAGGTGGAAGTGGATTGACTATGTTATAGATATTCTACGAATAAAGTAATGGAAACAGAGGACGTGGTGAATGTTTTGCTTGCAAAACCCTTCCATGGGCTGAGCTACAGTGAAAAATTAGCCATCAAAGCAGCAGGTAGACCAACCCCTAAAATCGAAATCACAAAACCCAATGGCAAAGGCAGTACAGTGAATGCTACATGGTTTGCTAGGTACACATGGCTCACTGGTAGCGTTACCACCCATCGATTATATTGCTGGCCCTGTTTGCTAATGAACAATGCCAAATCACAAGCGTGGAGTGTTCATGGTTTCAATGATTTAAAAAATCTAGATAGGGCAACCAAACACCATGAGAAGTGTCAAGACCACGTTGGTGCTGCTATCCGACTGTCCTTACTAGGCACCATGCCAATAGATAGGGTGGTAGACGAGGGTGTGCGGCTGCAAATCCAGCAGCACAATGCTAAAGTGAGTCGCAATAGAGAGGTATTAAAACGTCTGATAGATGCAACAGCCTACCTAGGCATGCAAGAGTTGTCACTGAGGGGACATGAAGAAGGGGGGAATTCGGACAATAATTGCAATTACAGGGAGCTAGCGGAGGTTATTGCTCGCTATGATCGTGTTCTGGCAGAGCATCTGGAAAGTTCGACTGTCTTCACAGGCATGTCAAAAACAATCCAGAATGATCTAATATCCGCTATAGCTGGTTCAATTAATTCAGAAATCCAAAAGCAACTTAACACGGCACCCTTCTTCTCGTGGCAAATCGATGAGACCACAGACATAAGCTGTCATTCACAGCTGTCTGTCATCTTGCGCTATGTCGATAATCAAGGTACAATTCAGGAACGCTTTCTAGGATTTTTTGATGTGTCCAGTGGTCGCAGTGCACAATCCTTGTTCGATTTCGTGCAGACTGAGTTGTCAGGTTTCAATTTCAAGGATAAACTTGTCGCTCAGACTTACGATGGTGCCGCGGTCATGGCCTCGGACTTGAATGGCCTTCAGGCAAAGGGAGAGAATTGGCTCCCTGTGCAACATTTGTCCACTGCTATGCACATCGCTTAAACCTAGTTTTAAGTCAGGGTGTTAAGACCATTCCCCAAGCAAAATACTTCTTTGCTCACTTGGGTGGCTTCACGTCTTTTTTCTCCAAGTCCAGCAAGAGGGTTTCTTTACTCGAGGAGTTCAGTTGCGCCCGCATTCCCCGGAGCGCTCCCACTCGCTGGAACTTTTCCTCTAGGGTTGTGAACACGGTTGCTTCAAATTATGACGAACTACTTCAGATTTTTGAGAACATTACTGAGCGCCCAATGATGGATGATGAGACAATACGTTTAGCTGATGGTTTGAGGTCGAAAATGCAAGAGTTTGAATTTGCGTTTTTACTCTTCACTTTTGAGCAGTTGTTTTCGCACACTGACGTGGTGTTTGACATCTTGCAGCACAAATCCATGGATGTCGCCTTTTGCAAACGGCGAATAGAGAATCTCCTGCAAATATTGGATGAGCTAAAAGTACAGAGCGCCTTTGACAAAATCTACGCCAGGGCTGCCTCTCTAACAGAAGACCCTGACTTGTCTCACAGGGTCAAAAGAAGGCTGCTTAATCCCCGTCAGTCCTACAGAGCACTTTATCATTCCATCCACGACAACTTGCGCACTCAAATAACTCAGCGCTTTCAACACCTTGACCGCTTGCGCTTCATGGAGCTTTTGGATGCGGCGAAATTCGACTCGTTCAAAATATCATTTCCTACGCAGCTACTGTCAAATTTGATGGAGACATATGGCCATCTTTTTGATCAAGAAAAGCTGAGAATCGAACTGCAGCATTTTTATCACAATGCAGAAATAAATTCATCAAGAAAACTTTGCGATGCCCTTGGCTTCATGAAGTCCAGCGGTCTTGATGGGGCGATGCCACAGTTGTACAGGCTCATGTCCCTGATTGGAACAATTGGCACAACCTCTGCAGGGGTTGAAAGGAGTTTTTCGTGCCTCAAGAGAATTAAAACGTACACACGCAACGCAATGGGGCAGGAGAGATTAAAATATCTGGCCATTATTTCAATTGAAAAAAAGATTCTCAAGACACTCCAAAAAGATCCAGCGTGGTACGATCAGGTCACAGATAGATTTGCAAATCAGACAGCACGGAGAATTGACTTGATATATAAATAGGGAGCCTCAATCAGTTGGCCTGAATCATTCCTTAACATCAATGTTTGTCTTAAACACGGCTATATCCCATGTAAATAGTTGTGAAATAATGTTATTGTTGTTCTTTTACTTGTTGACTGTTGCCAGTTGTTTGACACCATGGAAAGGATGTTAATGAATTATTTAGGAAAAACTATTATCAACTCAACCCGTGCGTGTAACTATAGCTGGTCCAGCAGGTGCGGTCGCACTGGGGCCCGTGACCTTCAACCAAGTATTCCTTCCTCCCTCACTTTTACAAAAGCCAGCCACCACTGATATATACAGTCCTGTGCAAAAGTCTTTGGCACCCTATGTTGTTGTTTTCATGCAAACGTTGTTATAGATTTCTGTTTTATGATTTCTACATGATCGAGAGCACTTTTCAGATGAAAAAAGAAAGCATAATGAAGGCTGCTGGGTTTTGGTGTAAAATGAAGAAGTGAGTGTGACAGTCAAAGTGTGCAGAAGAACTGTGGCTGGTTCTGTAAGATGCTCAGGAAAACCTACAGATCATTTACACATAAAACTGACCTCACTGGACCTCAGACGGATATATATATATATATATATATATACACGGTGTGTGTGTGTGTATGTATGTATATATATACGGTGTGTGTGTGTGTGTATATATATATATATATATATATATATATATATATATATATATATATAAAACATTTAAGTTATTCCATGAAATCGAGTTGTACATGAGCTGATGGCTATAATCCATGTACAGCGAGATTGAGTGGAATAACTTTTATTCTCTTCACATTCACTGGGTTTTGAGAAACAGAGCATTTTTATTTTTATTTTTTGCAACTTTGATAAATAAAAACTTTTAAAAATTCAACAAATTGTAATATTTAAAGATGAAGAATGTAAACAAACCGGCGAAATGACAGGAGCAATTTGTGAAAAATGCGATAATAATAATTCTTAAAAAAATAAAAAGATATGTTCTTACCATCAAATACTTTAATTCCATACAATGGTGCTTAAAAGTTTGTGAACCCTTTAGAATTTTCTATATTTCTGCATAAATATGACCTAAAACATCATCAGATTTTCACACAAGTCCTAAAAGTAGATAAAGAGAACCCAGTTAAACAAATGAGACAAAAATATTATACTTGGTCATTTAATTATTGAGGAAAATGATCCAATATTACACATCTGTGAGTGGCAAAAGTATGTGAACCTCTAGGATTAGCAGTTAATTTGAAGGTGAAATTAGAGTCAGGTGTTTTCAATCAATGGGATGACAATCAGGTGTGAGTGGGCACCCTGTTTTATTTAAAGAGCAGGGATCTATCAAAGTCTGATCTTCACAACACATGTTTGTGGAAGCGTATCATGGCACGGACAAAGGAGATTTCTGAGGACCTCAGAAAAAGCGTTGTTGATGCTCATCAGGCTGGAAAAGGTTACAAAACCATCTCTAAAGAGTTTGGACTCCACCAATCCACAGTCAGACAGATTGTGTACAAATGGAGGAAATTCAAGACCATTGTTACCCTCCTCAGGAGTGGTCGACCAACGAAGATCACTCCAAGAGCAAGGCATGTAATAGTCAGCGAGGCCACAAAGGACCCCAGAGCAACTTCTAAGCAACTGAAGGCCTCTCTCACATTGGCTAATGTTAATGTTCATGAGGCCACCATCAGGAGAACACTGAACAACAATGGTGTGCATGGCAGGGTTGCAAGGAGAAAGCCACTGCTCTCCAAAAAGAACATTGCTGCTCATCTGCAGTTTGCTAAAGATCATGTGGACAAGCCAGAAGGCTATTGGAAAAATGTTTTGTGGACAGATGAGACCAAAATAGAACTTTTGGTTTAAATGAGAAATGTTATGTTTGGAGAAAGGAAAACACTGCATTCCAGCATAAGAACCTTATCCCATCTGTGAAACATGGTGGTGGTAGTATCATGGTTTGGGCCTGTTTTGCTGCATCTGGGCCAGGACGGCTTACCATCATTGATGGAACAACGAATTCTGAATTATACCAGCGAATTCTAAAGGAAAATGTCAGGACATCTGTCCATGAACTGAATCTCAAGAGAAGGTGGGTCATGCAGCAAGACAACGACCCTAAGCACACAAGTCGTTCTACCAAAGAATGGTTAAAGAAGAATAAAGTTAATGTTTTGGAATGGCCAAGTCAAAGTCCTGACCTTAATCCAATGGAAATGTTGTGGAAGGACCTGAAGCGACCAGTTCATGTGAGGAAACCCACCCACATCCCAGAGTTGAAGCTGTTCTGTACGGAGGAATGGGCTAAAATTCCTCCAAGCCGGTGTGCAGGACTGATCAACAGTTACCGCAAACGTTTAGTTGCAGTTATTGCTGCACAAGGGGGTCACACCAGGTACTGAAAGCAAAGGTTCACATACTTTTGCCACTCACAGATATGTAATATTGGATCATTTTCCTCAATAAATAAATGACCAAGTATAATATTTTTGTCTCGTTTGTTTAACTGGGTTCTCTTTATCTACTTTTAGGACTTGTGTGAAAATCTGATGATGTTTTAGGTCATATTTATGCAGAAATATAGAAAATTCTAAAGGGTTCGCAAACTTTCAAGCACCACTGTATTTGTTGCTTTTTTTGGTATTTTTTAAGGTTTTCTTTTCGAGTAGAGTTTTTATTTTGTCCTCGGTTGATTCAGCAACATGCTCCACCATTTTGTTTTTCTCTATTCATGGTATATGAGCTGATAGCCTCGTAGCAGAGTAGCCAATCAGAGTGTGCGATTGCTCATATCCAGTGAATATGGATAGAATAAATATATATAGTAAATGTGGATATAATATGTATTTTAATTCTGTTTATTATTTGGACTGATGTGTTTTTAAAATTTCATGTCATCAGCTATGTTGTAGATTCATTAATAATTCCTAATTATCTAATAGTTAAATAATAAAAATCTTAACTGCTGCTTTTTTAACTGGTATTTTCATTGAGTCAGATGTTTGATCATTTCACTTAAATATAATTTGCTCCCCTTTTTCCTCTCCTGCTGTTAAAAGACAACATTAACCGTATAATGATTTCCTTTTCACTGTATCCTCAGAGTCCAGTGAAATGATGTACGTCATCATGTATGTGTGTTTTTCAGATTAAAGGTTCATGGTCATCTAAACGAGGCAAAGATAACTACAACCCCTACAGCTACGGCAACATCCTCACCAACTGCTGCGCTGCTCTGTGTAGCCCGTTACCGCCCAGGTGAGCCAGCGTCACTCAACCCCAATCTACCCTTCTGCTTTTCTTTATTACTCCCGTTCTTTCTCTCTTCAATCAATCACAACGCTCTTCCTCATTGTGAAGGGGAAACAAAAGTCTTTTTTCAGCTGAGATCTTCATCTGCACGCTCGGGAGGTAATTTTATTCACTCACTGATTCAGGGATCTGATTAGGCTTCGTGATGAGTTCAGCTGAATATGAATGATGTGTCTCTCGACTCCCTGTGAGCAGCTTTATGAGAGCAGGTTCGTGCTGTAGAAACCTCTGCATGCTCCAGTTGAAGAAAGAGCAGCGTCAGTGACTCCGCACATGCAAATCCGTCATTTTGAAGTTTTTCCATTCAAGTGCACGTCTATGGACGGATGGAGAAAAATATAGTAATGAGCCAAACCAAGAGCTAAATGTACAGAACCAGTCAAAACTCCGGACACACTTTCTAATTCAATATTTTATCTTTATTTTTATTTATTAAAAGCCACTTCATGTCTTAAAGTAACGATGGATGTTGTTTCTCTTTACTTACTTGTTCGGTTCATGACCCAAGTTGTGGTGTTGAATCGGGCTATTGACTGAATTTTGATTATATACTGTTTGATCTCAAACGCATTAAAAAGGCAAGAAATTGCACTAATTACCTTTTGACGAGACGCAGCTGTTAACTGAAAAGCGTTCCAGGTGAGTGGGATTTAAAAAAAATAGGCACATCTCTGGTTGAGACCAAATCTGACATTAGGGAGGAAGGAAGGAGAGATCAAAGAAAAAAATAAAGGAAAGAAAGAACCTGAAAAAAGAAACAAAGAGAAAATAAGAAAGGAAAGAAAGAAAGAAAGAAAAAGAACAAGAGAAAAAGAACAAAGAAAAAGAAAGAACAGAAAGAAAGAAGTGAAAAAGAACAAGAAAGAACAAGAGAAGAAAAAGAAAGAACAAAGAAAAGAGAAAAAAGAAAGAACAAGAGAACAAAGAAAGAAAGAAAGAAAGAAAGAAAGAAAGAACAAGAGAAGAAAGAAAGAAAAAGAACAGAAAGAAAGAACAAGAAAGAAAGAAAGAACAAGAGAAGAAAAAGAAAACAAAGAAAGAAGAGAAAAAGAACGAAAGAAAGGACAAGAGAACAAAGAAAGAAGAATGAGAAGAAAGACAAAGAAAACAAGAGAAGAAAGAAAGAAAGAAAGAAAGAAAGAAAGAAAGAAAGAAAGAAAGAGGGGTTTATTACTGTTTATTACTGAGGGGTTTATTACTGAGGGGTTTATTACTGTTTATTACTGAGGGGTTTATTACTGTTTATTACTGTTTATTACTGAGGGGTTTATTACTGAGGGGTTTATTACTGTTTATTACTGAGGGGTTTATTACTGAGGGGTTTATTACTGTTTATTACTGAGGGGTTTATTACTGTTTATTACTGAGGGGTTTATTACTGAGGGGTTTATTACTGTTTATTACTGAGGGGTTTGTTACTGTTTATTACTGAGGGGTTTATTACTGTTTATTACTGAGGGGTTTATTACTGTTTATTACTGAGGGGTTTATTACTGTTTATTACTGAGGGGTTTATTACTGTTTATTACTGTTTATTACTGAGGGGTTTATTACTGTTTATTACTGAGGGGTTTATTACTGAGGGGTTTATTACTGAGGGGTTTATTACTGTTTATTACTGAGGGGTTTATTACTGTTTATTACTGAGGGGTTTATTACTGTTTATTACTGAGGGGTTTATTACTGAGGGGTTTATTACTGTTTATTACTGAGGGGTTTGTTACTGTTTATTACTGAGGGGTTTATTACTGTTTATTACTGTTTATTACTGAGGGGTTTATTACTGTTTATTACTGAGGGGTTTATTACTGTTTATTACTGAGGGGTTTATTACTGTTTATTACTGTTTATTACTGAGGGGTTTATTACTGTTTATTACTGAGGGGTTTATTACTGAGGGGTTTATTACTGTTTATTACTGAGGGGTTTATTACTGTTTATTACTGAGGGGTTTATTACTGAGGGGTTTATTACTGTTTATTACTGAGGGGTTTATTACTGTTTATTACTGAGGGGTTTATTACTGTTTATTACTGTTTATTACTGAGGGGTTTATTACTGTTTATTACTGAGGGGTTTATTACTGTTTATTACTGAGGGATTCGCTTCCTGTTTGTGTTTATTACTGAAGGCGAGTAAACTCCTGTTAAACAGCCGCTCCTCTTTCACCAGCAGTGATTTGGGCGTGAAGCGCTTCTGAGTCGTGAGGAAGTCGGCCGTTTTAAAAATGAGTCTTGAAACTTGCATCGTGAAGTAACGTTCAGGGAAAAAGGGGCGGAGCTGAACCTCTCTGACTCTGAAAAAGGGGCGGAGCTAATTTCCAGGCCAGAAATCTATGAAGAGTGACCTGAATTAAAGAAACTTGGCTTCACCAGTTTGATCCGTTGCATGGCATGATCAAATCCCAGTTCTTAAGTATGTTTAAAAACTGCATGATTATACAGTTACAGAAACCTCTTTACAGACTGCACCTTTAACACCTCGTCATCTACTGGTTCATCAGAATTACAGCGGGTCTCGTTTATTACATTTATTTCTAAATCAGATCAAAAGAAACGCGGTGTTGATGAAAAGCCTGTCGGTTTACAGAATCATGTGCATCCTATTACAGTTCGAGTCCAAGGAGTCAAACTGCTGGATGAAATATTTCAATTGCATGTGCAAATTTAATGAAAGTTTTGTGAAAACCAGAACAAATTATTAAATCCAAAACAAATTAAGACAAAATTAGAAGAGCCATTCCAGTAGGGCAAAAGTAATGGTATCCTATTCAAAAAAAATGGCAGGCTTGATTTATGTCAGAATGTAGCTCGGCTGCATAACGAAGCTTTATCAGTGTTTCGTCGTTGTTTTCAGCTCCCTGTGAGTTTTGCATCTTTGCCTCAGCTGTGCTGTGAATGTGCTTCGTAACTTACGGGCGAATGACATTTATTAACATACGCATGCGAGTACAAAGACGAGGAAGCTTTTGTGAATATGGCAGGAATTTTTCGTCATCCCAAGATCTGAGATCTGAGAAAAGTCCATTATGACATCATCGGTATTTAACATCGCCTAGCTCAAGACATGACTTCAAGCATCTGGAACTTATCCATAGTTAGATTGCATCTCTCTCTCTGGCGTGCCAGGTGCTTCTCTTCTCTCTTCCTCACTGATTATAGTTTATATCGAGGCAGCTTGGTTCCGTTCCTGCACGAACACGATGCAGTTGAGCTCCAGTCTCAATCTGAAGTGTCTGAAGATCAGGGCCAGGTGTGTTTAAATTAAACTGTGCAGTGGAAAATCATCAGGAGCTTTAGGAATGAACCTCAGCACGTCTGCTTTATGTAAAAGAGGTTTATGAGACACACGCACACAGAGTTTTGTATGCCATTAGCAAGTTTCCCATCTAAACAGAGCTGGATCAAGGCTGGTACAAGTGGCTGCCATCTGTTTCATGTGTGGGCATACAGAGTGGGAGGAAGTACCTTCCGAGACACACACACACACACACACACACACACACACACAGGAAGGCAGAGGCAGAGACCCTCTTGATTCCCTCAAGCTCATTCATTCTTCTGTATTCACCCACACTTAGTGACTCATACACTCTTTTTGCTCAAAGCAGCTCATTGCGTGTCTCTCTCTCTCTCTCTCTCTCTCTCTCTCTCTCCTTCAGTTTGATTGACAGGAGAGGTCTTGTAGAACCTGATGCCCCTCAGCCAACAGCTCAGTCAAATGGGACCAACGCATGTCCTACAACTCAGCTCCAGAGTCATATGGTAAGGTGTAAGATGTGTGTATGAGGGGAAGAAAAGTCAGTAAAGGAGTTTGCTTTAGTTTTGAACCGGACCTATGATGCTAATGGAGGTGAGAGTGAAGGTCTCTCTCACCCAGAATCTTGGCCACATTTTCATTTACTTGCTTCAGATTACAATCTTAAGCTTTCCAACTATGTTTATCGGTTTATTAATATTACAATTGATAGTACATGGTAATAATATTTGTGCGCATGTGATCATACAAACAGAACGTTAACGCCTGGCCAGAGGTGGCACTGAAAGAACATGAACTTATAAACACAGACTTGGGCCAGCTTTCAAGAAGTGCACTCGTGTTAAACTTGGGTATACGTTCACACTGATTACAAAATAAACAAATAATAATAGTAAATAAAATAATAATCATTTAAAAGGGGGCCTTTGTGAATGATGATATGGCAGACGTACAGGAAGCTTTATTTACCGTGGCGGTGGAGAGGAGGCGGGTTTGTACAGCGTTATCTACACTAATGTACAATACTCACAAACTCTACAGGGAACACAAACACAGGTTAGAAGAAGACAAACTTTTTTCCTCCGTGTCTGACAGTAAAATTGAGGAAACTTGTCCTGTTTTAGGTTAGTTAGGATCCCCCCATTTGTGAAATGTCAGAATAATCAGAGAGAGATTTTTAATTTCTTTCATCAAAGTCAGAAGTTTACATACACTTGGTAAATATTTGGTAGATTTGCCTTTGAACTGTTTAACTTGGATCAAGCGGTTTGAGTCGCCTACCACAAGTTTCTCACAATATCTTGCTGGAATTTTGGCCCATTCCTCCTGACAGAACTGGTGGAGCTGAGTCAAATTTGTGGGCCTTCTTGCTCGCACACGCCTTTTCAGTGCCATCCACAAATGTTCTATGGAGCACTTGCATGTGACGTCACAGCTGATCCAGATTGTGACAGACGCCATCTTGTCGGCCAAACGCCATATTTCCGCCTTCTACTTCTGCTTCTACCTTTTCTTCTGGAAAACCCTACTATATACAATTCTACTACAACAGCTGCGGCTACAAGCTCTCCCTACCTGTGCACGTTTTTTATGTTTTTTGTGTGTATTTTTGTGTGTTGTTCGTCTGTACCGGACTTCAATATCCACTACAACCGTATGGACTTACTGGACATTGGTTTCCAGCAGAAAATGACGGTTTGTAGCGATTTCCATTGCATGCACAACATTCCGGACGAGATAGCGAGACCAGCAGGGTCTCCGTGGATTGTTATCGGGTCTGGCAGGCGAAGGAGGCGGCGTCGGGAGCGGAAGCAAAAGCGAGGCTGCAGAGCCGGCCTGTTGACTAAGCTCAGAAAACAGCCACTCAAATCTCCACTGCCAAGCCTCTACCTCTCCAACGCCAGATCCATGGTAAACAACACGGACGATTTGGAATTACAGCTGGAATTACCTTATTCTATTCTATAATCGGCTGGTCAGTGCTATACTCAATACTTAAGTGACTTACCCGTCCAATGAGGATTATTTTCTTGTTTACAAGATGCCACATCTGAGTCGCTGACAAATCCTGAATTTCTGTAAAGATAACTGTCCAGAGGTTTATAAGCACGCAGTGCTTCACCACTGAACAGCGAGGGAAAGTTAATGAGGTAATTATACACGTCCGGGTATTCCGCTAGCAGTTCAATATCCACTGACACGGTCGTGAAAACTACGTCCAGTAAGCCATAAGGGTCACTAATCTGTAGATCGTTTATTTTAGACATATATCTAGTTATCTGTTCATTAGAAAAATGAGCCGTGTAGTCCGTCGGTTGAAATTGATCCATTCTGTACACGAGTGCAGCAGTATTCAGCTGTGTTTTTTACCGACAAGATGGCGGCTGTGTACTTTCCGGTCACGTGACTGCAAGATCTCTATAGGATTGAAGTCAGGGCTTTGTGAGGGCCACTCCAATACCTTCACTTTGTTGTCCTGAAGCTACTTTGCAGCTAATTTAGAGGTATGCTTGGGGTCATTGCCCATTTGAAGACCCAGCCACACCCAAGCTTTAACTTTTTGACTGATGTCTTGAGATGTTGCTTCAATATATGCACATAATTTTCTTTCCTCATGACGCCGTCTGTTTTGTGAAATGCACCAGTCCCTCCTGCAGCAAAGCAGCCCCACAACATGATGATGCCATGCCCATACTTCATGGTTGAGATGATGTTCTGAGGCTTGCAAGCTTCCCCCTTTCTCCTCTAAACATAACGATGATCATTATGCCCAAACAGTCCCATTTTTGTTTCATCAGACCATAGGACATGTCTCCAGAAATGAAGATCTTTGACCCCATGTGCAGCCACAAACTGTAATCTGGCTTTTTCATGGTGGTTTTGGAGCAGTGGCTTTCTCCTCACTGAGTGGCCTTTCAGCTCCTGTCGGTACAGAACTCGCTTTACTGTGGATAATGATACTCTCTTATCGGTTTCAGCCAGCATCTTTACAAGGTCTTTCGCTGTTATTCTGGGGTTCATTTGCACATTTCGCACCAAAGCACGTTCGTCTCTGGGACCCAGAAGCTGTCTCCTTCCTGAGCGGTGTGATCACTGTGTGCTCCCATGGTGTTTAGACTTGTGTATTATTGTTTGAACAGATGAACGTGGGACCTTCAGGCATCTGGAAATTGTACCCAAGGATGAACCAGACTTGTGAAGATCCACAATTCTTTTCCTGATGTCTTGGTTGATTTCTTTTGATTTTCCCATGATGTCCTGTGAAGAGGCCCTTGTGTCTGAAGGTGTGCCTTAAAATACATCCACAGGTGCCAGTGTGCCTTCAATTAACTCAAATTATGTCAATTAGCCAATCAGAAGCTTCTAATGCCAAAACATCGTCATGTGGAATGCTCCAAGCTGTTTAAAGTCACAGTCAACTTGGTGTATGTAAACTTCTGACATTGATGAAAGTAATTAAAAATTCTCTGAAAATTTCTCTCTCTGATTATTCTGACATTTTACAGATTAAAAAAAATTGGGGGTCTTAAATGACCTAAAACAGGAAAAGTTTCCTCAGTTTTACTGACAGACAGAGAGAAACAAAAGTTTGTCTTTTTCTGGACTGTATGTAAACTGCTAGTTGCAGCTGTATATAGATATACATAGATGTGTGAAGTGGATTATAGTAAATTGGCAGAAAAGAACTGAATTGATTCCAGAAATTTAAGAAAAGGTTTCCATGTCCTGTAAAATTTTGTGGTGGAGCCACGCAACGTAGCCCTCGTCTTCTAGCTGGGAATAGAACAAAAGGTCTTTTAACCAGTCAAAGACTGTTGGTGGAGTGGAAGATTTCCATCTCAGTAAGATTAATCTCTGAGCTAACAAAGTGGTGAATGCTACGAAGTCAGCCTTATATTTAGGGATCAGTAGGGTGGAGGGTAGCGCTCCAAACAGCATAGTTACTGGAATAGGATCAGAAGGTACATTTAATATAGTAGATAGAATATTGAAGATGTCAGTCCAATAGTTGTGGAAAGAGGGGCAAGACAAGAACGTGTGTTGAAGAGGCTGGGGCTTGCTGGCATCAGTCACAGACGGGGCTGATGTGTGGGTAGATCTTCGAGAGCTTCTCCTTCCTCCAGTGCGTACGGTGGAGAATCTCAAACTGTAGGAGGCCGTGTTTGGCACAGAAAGAGGAAGAACGTACTCGATACAAGACCTTCTCCCAAATGTCCTCATCAAGCACCTTTCCAAGACCCTGTTCCCAAAGGTTCTTAATGGAAGCTAGCGTAGGGTTGTATTCAGAGTAAATTCTACTATACATGCAGGATATAATGTCCCTTTCACTATGAACTGGTTTTAGTGAACATTTATCTCAAATTGCAGTTTTAAGCTGCAGTAATGCTGCATAATTACAGGGAGAGTCTACAAATTCTCTTATGATCGAGCTTTCTAGAACAGATCCAGAATTAAACACACTTTTTTTTTCCTTTATTGTTTCTCTATTCCAAGTGCCACCAAGATCAATGCATCCAGAGCACCAAATTCGTTTTGCAGGCCGCCACCACGCCTCTCCTTCACGTCCAGCCGGTGCTGCTGAGCGGAGGTGCTATCCTGCCGGTCAAACCGTCAGTAGGTGTCCCGTGCTCGCTTCACCCCTCGCTGCCTTCCTCCACCACCAGTCTCGGCTGCGGGGGCGAGATTTTGGCTTTACACGACCCCGAAAGCCTTTGCCACCACCACCACCAGCTCAGCCACGAGGCCTTCGCCAGCCCGGAGGAGATGCCCTCCCCAGCTATCGCGCTGCCCTGTGCCGCCCATCTGGCGCAGCTGTACGACCTGGCCAGCCAAGACTCGCTGCACGAGGATTCAGTACGTGGCCTGGTGAAGCTCAGCTCCGTGTGACGACCCCAGAAAGAGCCGAGCCGAGCCAAAAGCCATAGTTTAATCTTTATAGGATGATGAAATACTTCCAGTGACCTTTTACCTTTGCAGTCACAGCAGAATATAACAGCCTCAAAGAAAAAAAAGGACTAGGAGGAGCAGTCTTCCAGCTCGTCTGCGTGTTTATGCAGGAGAGCTGATCTGTTAGCGTTCTCGCACTACGCCTCGAAATGAAATGAAATGTGTAATAAAGGACCAGACTTTATCAACACACTGAAACAAAAGATATCTTAGCACGTGAAAATATCGTGGAAAAAGTCAAATATGTCTAATGGTTCTCATTATGACACAAACATTATATTACTACGAAGCCTCGATCAGAGAATTTTACTCATTTCAAGTTTGAAATGACCTGATATTCTTTTGGCAGGTCGTTTTGCTTGGCGGATTTATTTTTTGTAGAATGAAACAAAATGATCTGCTAATAGAACAAGACAAGCTTTAAAACTCAAACAAAATATGCGTAATAATCAGATTTGTTTTATTATAATATGATTTTAAATACAGCACCGTTTGAATTCTTGACTGACTGCTCAGAGGTGTTGGTTTATTTTCTGAAAGTAGTCCCGGCAGCAAGGTTTATATCAATGCACTCATTATAATACACTGTCGTTTCTATAGTAATGGCTAATTCGACGTGCCACATCATCGAAGACTAATAATTAACAGATTAAAGATTTAAAGATTGTGTTTTAAGGAAGGAAGATGTATAATCATTGATGTGAGGAGACCTTTACGGAAGGAGTCTCCAGGACCAGCACTTTGTAACACCGCAGGAGATTCTTCAGGACGGAGGAGGAGTTTGTGCGCGTCACATTTTTAAAGTGATAAGACGGCTTTTTGTCTTATAAACTTCAAGAGAGAACCTTGAAAAAGAGGCTGGTTATGGAATGACTGTTTTTATTTGATCCACATTCACTGGTTATGAGCAATCGTGCGCTCTGATTGGCTACTCTACTACTAGGATATCAGCTCATATACTGTGAGTAGAGAAAAACGAAATGGCGGCGTGTTGGTGAACCAACCGAGGACGAAATAAAAACTCTACTCGAAAACAAAGCCTCAAAAAATACAAAAAAAAAAGCAACAAAATATGGAATGAAAGTATTTGATGGTAAGAACTTTTTTTCAAGAATTAATATTATTATTATTATTATTATTATTATTATTGCATTTTTCGCAAATTGCTCCTGTCATTTCACCGGTTTGTTTACATTCTAAACGGAAATGATTTGACATTTGTATAAAGTTTTTATTTATCAAATTTACTCAAAATAAAAATGCTCTGGGGTGCTCCGGTTTCCCCCACAGTCCAAAGACATGCAGGTTAGGTTAACTGGTGACTCTAAATTGAGCGTAGGTGTGAATGTGAGTGTGAATGGTTGTCTGTGTCTATGTGTCAGCCCTGTGATGACCTGGCGACTTGTCCAGGGTGAACCCCGCCTTTCACCCGTAGTCAGCTGGGATAGGCTCCAGCTCGCCTGCGACCCTGTAGAACAGGATAAAGCGGCTACAGATAATGTGGTGTGTGATGTGTGTGAAAAATGCTCTGTTTCTCAAAATCCAGTGAATGTGGAGAGAATAAAAGAGTTATTCCACTCAGTCTCGGTGCTACGCGCCTCGTCGCCCATCAGCTCATGTACAACTCGATTTTGTGGTAACTGTTCAATAAGTTCAATAATGTAAGTAAAAACAGGAAATAATTTTTCATAAAACCGTTAACTGTAACTATAAATGGATAAAAAGTACGACTGTGTTGAATAATACATTAAAAATCATAAGTAAAAACAAATTGTTGTAGTATAAGAGGAATAAAACACTTCAGGCTGTGCTCTTATTGGAAAATAATTTGCTTTCGAGTGATACCATTCACTGCATCACACCACCCCATTGTTGATTATTTTCCTATAACAGCATGACCCCGAGTGTTTTGTTCCTTCGATAAGTCAAACTTTATTCAGGATATTTTCACGTGTTAAGATATTGTTTTTGGAGTACATGTAGAGAAACCTGACCTTTGTGCTTGTGTCATGGAGAAAGCAAGATGTTCTTCTATAGCACTTAAAAACCTTCATGAACTCTGGAAGAACTCCATCAGTCTCCTTCACACGCAGGCCATAATTCCGATGGTGGATGTTTCATCGAGCTGAACACTAAAGACAGCTGGTGTAAATGCAATCTCACTGCCTTTTTACATCTCTCTGGGCTTCTGTCGACAATATCGTTCCGGCAATATGACAGTGAGCTTATTAACATGGGTGATTATATTGCATCAGATGTTTCTGATCTGTCTGAATCACACATTATGCTGATGTGATTGATGTGCCAAACTGAGTTCTATGATTTCCCATTGTAGAGGTGATAATCTTGTCAATAAATTTGCAAGTTTGTATGGAATCTACAGTTTTGGCTGAGAAACGGCTCTCCAAAGGGGGGAGAAATTTGAGTGTCCAAGACCCAAGACTTGTTTACAGGAGTTGTTTCATTAAATTTCATTTTCTAGAACAGAAAATGAAACATTTTCCAGTGTAAATGTCAAACACTGCATTTTCTGTGATGATCAGTCATCGTTTTTGAAGCACATCCAGACACAACTCACATTTGTCCCGAATAATGATGTATTTGTGTCATGTTCCGCTACAGCACTTAAAAAACATTCATGAACTCTGGAAAAACTACATCACTCTCTCTCTCACACACACTTTCCCTGTATTAATGCCAAACACTACATTTGTAATGCAACAGCGAGAAAATCAACACGAGGTCATTTGAGAGCAGTTTCAGCCTCACTCCACGTCTGGTTTCCTTTAGAACAGACTAAGGGCCCGGTCCCACAGTCCCGATAACTATAAATAAATCAGTCCCCTGCAGTTTATGTGGTCGGTGCTCACACCAGACCGATAACGATCCCTATCACCCAGGCCTGGGTTTACCTGGATTAGTGAGATTTGCTTCTGGAGCGATGTTTCCAGGCCTGGACCTGATCTGATAAAACATCTGACCAACCAGGTGATTGTTTCCATGTGACGTTGTCTGAGTGCGTGCTGTTTTCCGCCGGGTATCTTTCTACGGCCTTGTTGCATCATAAAGTCACGGAATACGGATTCATGGAAAAAATAATAATAATACAAAGTACGGATCTTTAATTCATGGATAAGTGATTATTTTCCATGAAATATCAACAGTAAATTAATAAACATATAAATGCAGGCAAGATATTTTAATTATGAACTTCGGCAGTCCAAACATTTGTTTTAGACGACTTAATTTTTTTATCCATGATGCATCATCCGTATGAAATCGGTAACCAACCTGTAATAACCTGGACCAATCCTTAAATTATTTGCATCCGTATTAAAATCCGTAACCATTCCGTATTTTGTATCCTTTTTTATTATATTTCTGTAATCCGTGACCTATCTGTATTTTATTAACCACTGGAGTGTGTGCATGGGTTGTTTTGAAATCCAGGCTGTACAGTATGACCCGGAATAATGTGCGACTACTTGGAAAAAACTTCCGTGACTATTCCTAAGTTGCATGTGTTTATTTCCCTGAGTGTCAGGACTGAGTGATATTATAGTGGGAATTATAGTTGTGGTGTTTCTGCTCCAGACTGGAGCTAAACTCCGGCAGAGGGAGAGTCAGAGCTGGAGTTATCGGTGTTGTGGGACCGGGCCCTAAATCTATCTTTTTGATAAACTTGATCATTTATAGTTCAAATTGTGCCTTAAATGTCATCTTGTCCAGTCCTTCTCTATGGACCCTTTTCACGTGACGTCACGACAAACATGGCCGCCATTTCGGACATGTACTACCAGTAGTTTACCACAGCCAGCATTGAGGAACGGCAGCAAAGAAAGTGTTTATTTTCAGCAAGACTTCCATCATGCCACTATATTGTTGTGCACCTGGATGTAGTAACCATCAACAAACAAGGCAAGGGTTATCATTTTATCAGATCCCGGTAGATGCTGACCGACGGAGAAGATGGATAGCGGCATACCAGCGCTTGTGTAGTGACCACTTTGTTGGAGGTAAGACGAATAAAATTAGCCAGAAAAGGCATTACATTGCTGTTAACATTCTGTGGCGGCGAGTGTGTAACCATCTCATCTCATTATCTCTAGCCGCTTTATCCTTCTACAGGGTCGCAGGCAAGCTGGAGCCTATCCCAGCTGACTACGGGCGAAAGGCGGGGTTCACCCTGGACAAGTCGCCAGGTCATCACAGGGCTGACACATAGACACAGACAACCATTCACACTCACATTCACACCTACGCTCAATTTAGAGTCACCAGTTAACCTAACCTGCATGTCTTTGGAATGTGGGGGAAACCGGAGCACCCGGAGGAAACCCACGCGGACACGGGGAGAACATGCAAACTCCACACAGAAAGGCCCTCGCCGGCCCCGGGGCTCGAACCCAGGACCTTCTTGCTGTGAGGCGACAGCGCTAACCACTACACCACCGTGCCGCCCAGTGTGTAACCACACATCACACACATCACATTATCTCTAGCCGCTTTATCCTTCTACAGGGTTGCAGGCAAGCTGGAGCCTATCCCAGCTGACTACGGGCGAAAGGCAGGGTACACCCTGGACAAGTCGCCAGGTCATCACAGGGCTGACACAGACACAGACAACCATTCACACTCACATTCACACCTACGCTCAATTTAGAGTCACCAGTTAACCTAACCTGCATGTCTTTGGACTGTGGGGGAAACCGGAGCACCCGGAGGAAACCCACGCGGACACGGGGAGAACATGCAAACTCCACACAGAAAGGCCCTCGCCGGCCCCGGGGCTCGAACCCAGGACCTTCTTGCTGTGAGGCGACAGCGCTAACCACTACACCACCGTGCCGCCCAGTGTGTAACCAAATAGGCTAAAATAACCCATTGTAACCTCTTTGTTCTTCTGTAGTAGCTATTAGCTAATGACATTAGCTAGCGTTGTGTTCCTTTGCTGTTGGTAGACTGTAGGACAGATCAGAGGCAGTGTCCTACAAACAGCGCTTAATTTGAGGGGGAGCAAGCCGGAGCGCGCTCCGGAACCTCGGGCGTTGGCTCCGGCAGCTATTTACACTGGATCCGGTGATCCGACACCTCTTTTGACTATGTAACAACAACAAAATAATAATAATAATTAAATTAAAAAATGCAAGTTTATTTAGTGTTAATGTCTGATTTTGATATCTGTCTTGTTGGTGATTTCTCTCATGAAACGACATCCACAAAATATCTGCAGATGAACTTAATTTGCAGTGTTATTACAAAACATGCCCAGAAGCGCAGCGCAGCGCCGCGCCGCGCCCCCTCCCCCCCTCTTTTTTTCCGCACCGGAGCCGCTCATCCTCTGCGCTCCGGGACCTCCCACTTTACAAATTAAGCACTGCCTACAAATAAGTGTTCAAAACAAGAGGAACATGTATTTGTCTCTTAAATCCAGGCCGTTCCCTGTAATCTGTAACAACGGTTGGAGAAAGTAATGGCAAATAGTGAGTGCACAAACCATAGAAGGTAAACTGTACACAGCGCCAGGGCAGTGTGATGGTATGTCTACTTTTAGATTGTGTTAGCTGATCAATGAACACACTAGTCACTCGACGAGTTTCACGTCTTTACGACGGATACTTAAATGTGTGTTAGGTATTATTGTTGCAGTCTAAGCAGTCATTGTAGCAGCTAGATGAGCGAGAACCGAAAGGGTCTGTGCCATAAACCGTTATTTCTGTACGGCGTTGCTAATGTGTCGTTACTGTTATTTCTCCCTCTGCTCGCCCTGTAAATGCCCTACGTCGCTGGATAGCGAAGGTGTTTTCTGCATCTCGCTCCTTTTTCTTGTATGTTCTCCGTTTGTCGCCTTCCTCGCATTCAAACCAATTCGAGCCGAAGTCCGCTACATGTCCAAAATGGTGGTCGCGTTTACGAAGGTCACGTGACTGAAAAGGGTCTATAGTTCACATATGAAAACTAAAAAGTGTGGTGAAGCAGCCTCTTGTTTTAATAATGCACTGAAATCTGGAACACATTAGCATTAAACATTAGTCAGGGTCCATCACTGATTTAAAAAAAAAACAGACCAAAATAAAAAAAAAAGCTAAAAATGTTTTCACTTTAATTAGATTTTATCATAGATCTAACTAGATCACTTTTATAGTATTTTTAATTCTATTTTTAAACATGTATGATCTATTTTTGATGTTACATTATCACTTTTTTTCTTCCTGCCACTGCAATTTATTGCTGGTTTGTAATTCAATCTGAAAGTCACTTTGAGGTCCACTACGACTACGACTACTAATAATAATATAAACACAAATTCCTGAAAGTGCTTAAACACAGCTGGCTAGTTTATTAACATTATTCAACTTATAAATTTGCATTTCTTTCCTTTTTCACACTCAAAAAGAATTACAATACCACCGCATACTGGTTTGAATAAATTACAAAGGCTAAAGTGCAAACGATTTCTTTCTCAAAGTTTGCTGTATGTTTTCTGCGAGTTTGTATCTGCAGCTGTGCAAACTTCGTTTACTAACCAGTTCACTGCCAACAATACACTCTCAGAAAATAAAACCCTTTACATTATCGTCCCTTTCGGGGTACAACAGCTGGTCACTGGATCAGAACCCTCTAAGGTACTTATTTGTACCTTTTTGGCCCTAAAGAGGTGCACATCGTTACCTTGAGGTCCTGTAATAAGCCCTAAGGGGTACATTAGTGTAGACTGTACCTTGGGGGATAGAAATGGACTCCTACTGCACCCCTATTTCTGACAGCGTACAGTTGACTCCACTGGGAAAACTTTGAAAAAAATTTGGTGAAATGTGCAACCAGGACACTTAAAGTTCAGAAGACACACAATAGTGTTTAGTCCACATTTAATGGAACAAGTCAACATTGATTAATTTCTGTAAAATTAAGCTAATCAAATTTTTAATTAGAAATCAAGACTATCATGAGTTTAATTTGAAGATGCAGACGAGCTGTAACTGGATTTAACAGCTTCAGTAAGGATGGTTATACTTCAATTGTTTTTGCGTAAGTCATTGTGAACATTAACTCACACACAGGGTCTTAAATAGGCATTTAACAATATTAACACGGTTATGGTGATTTCTCATCTCATCTCATTATCTCTCGCCGCTTTATCCTGTTCTACAGGGTCGCAGGCAAGCTGGAGCCTATCCCAGCTGACTACGGGCGAAAGGCGGGGTTCACCCTGGACAAGTCGCCAGGTCATCACAGGGCTGACACATAGACACAGACAACCATTCACACTCACATTCACACCTACGCTCAATTTAGAGTCACCAGTTAACCTAACCTGCATGTCTTTGGACTGTGGGGGAAACCGGAGCACCCGGAGGAAACCCACGCGGACACGGGGAGAACATGCAAACTCCACACAGAAAGGCCCTCGCCAGCCACGGGGCTCGAACCCGGACCTTCTTGCTGTGAGGCGACAGCGCTAACCACTACACCACCGTGCCGCCATGGTGATTTGAATCGAAATAAAAAAAGAATCGCAGTTATCAGGCTGTGTGATCTATTAGTTTTTCCAAGCTGTAATAGTGTTGTTTGTACAGAAGAGCATATTGAATAACATACAATAGCAGGAAAACAACTGACTTCACTGCAGACAGAAGTAACACAGCTTTTAACAAGAACTTGGAGCTCGAGCTCGCTCTCTTTTTTGAGACAGCTGAAAGCTAAAGAAAAAAGAGAAGCAAATGAAGGTAGTACAAATGTTCATAAAAGTTTATTAAGAAAAGGCCTATTTGTTATTAACCTTTTTCATTTTTAATAAAAGGAATATTTTAGTTAATAGGCTATTATATTTAACTCTTGGGAGAAGTCATGGCCTAATGGTTAGAGAAACCGATTTGGGACCAAAAGGTTGCTGGTTTGATTCTCTGGACCAGCAGGACTGACTGAAGTGCCCTTGAGCAAGGAACCAAGTGCTCCGGCAAGTGTAGTGGCGTACTTTATTCACCAAAGAAAAACTGATGATGCGATTATCCGTTCCGGCAAGAACCTGTCCATAAATTTAAAAAAAAAGTAACTCTAACCTTTATAAAATGTGGGTAAATGATGACTGTTGGTTTTTCAGAATATATTTTTTATTTAATAAAAGGAATATTTACGCTGACCCCCCAAACTCAGTCTGTCCCTCTGAGTTACATGTCAATCCTGGGATCGAGATGCTGAACCTCTTCTGCTCTTCGGACCTGCCTGATCCATCCTGATGCCCTACATCTGGCTGGAGTCTCATCGCATCGCTCCTGTGGAGGACGGCCCCCATGAGGACAGTTGAAAGTCACACCTGGAGGATGCTCTGGACTCTTACAGTAATGGTTTTATGGCTGAGGACTACAGTTGACTTGCTAACTTTAGGACTGCAGTTGTCATGAACAGTTTTGCACTCAAGTTTCCATCAATGAAGAGTTTATAACATCAACGAAACTGACTTCATGTTAAATTATAATGAATTTCCTGGTTACACAGTTCTACTTTGTGACTCTATAGGACACAGTTACAGAAGTGAGTTATTTAGTGTCACGTTGTCTGTTATCATCCAGATGAGGATGGGTTCCCTTTTGGGTCTGGTTCCTCTCGAGGTTTCTTCCTTGTGTCGTCTGAGGGAGTTTTTCGTTGCCAGCGTCGCCACAGGCTTCATCATTGGGGATAAATTAGGGATAAAATTAGCTCAAAGTCTTTAATTTTCTGTAAAGCTGCTTTGCAACAGTGTCTGTTGTTAAAAGCGCTATACAAATAAATTTGATAAAAGTCTAGTAAAATAAATGTTGCTTTTTTGGAAATAAAATTTTCATTTAATTAAAAAAAATATTGTGGGGAAAATCAATCGTGAACCCAATATCATGAATTGGATCATGAATCGGGTGAATTGTTACATGCCTAGTCTTAAAATTATATACTACTGATTTCTTAGAAATGCTTAGTTAAAAAAAAAGATGCAAATCATTCACTTGCCCAAATGGATCAATATGAAACATTTCCTGATGTTTACTTTATTCATACATTTTTATTACGGTTTTAAAGAAAGAAAGAAAGAAAGAAAGAAAGAAAGAGTATACATGGTGTGTAACTTGTAGAGATATTTTGATCAGCATGTTACAGGTTATACAGAAAAAGCAGCAGTTCATCAATGACTGTAAATCCTTCAGTTTATCATCATGCATTATTATTTATTAACCTGAAATTACACTACGATGTTTCCACATTTAAAACCTAAATCATCAGGAATCATTTCTTCTCCACCACGACTTCAAGGACACGCCGTCTCGTATTGTGCGGTTATCAAACTAGCGCTAGCTCCAGCACTTTCTGATTTTTGATTTAATGGGACTCTGTGGAGACGACAGGCTGCTAATGACTTGCATAGAACTGAAGTTTGCCCTTGGATATCAAGGGCTGCCTGGCGCACATCTGTCTGAACATCTGGGTGGACATTAAACTAGCCATCTGCTAACTGGTTAGTTAAGCATTCAGCCTCGGTTACATGAGGTTCTCCTTTGTCTCAAACATTTTCTCACTTACTCTGAACTCTGCAAACCAGTTTCTTCATGAATATGATACGCTGGATCGTCTTGCATCCCATAATCGCCTGAAGATTATTGGTTTAAATGACTGAAATACAAGACCTGCTTGCAAAACAGTCCATTTGGAGTAAAACTGAAACAGACCCGTAATGTGTGTAAACTACACAGCCGGGCGTCGGCGCCTGAGGCAGCCTCAGCGGGGTTCTTTGATTGGTTTACCTTTATTAGATTACTTGTAATAGTTTTTTTTTTTTTTTTTTTTACTTTGGTCCAGATTTTCCAACATGATATTCCATATTCCACATGCCCTCAGGGAACGTTTTAAATGGCATATCAAACACAACCTAACTGCAGACAGACATGCAGTTAGGTTAACGTAGGACGGCCTTGGGCTGAAGTGCCCGTGAGTGGCGGCGCGTACGTATGCAGCGGCTTTGCTCTACTGTGACGAACTAAATTTCGTTGCACATTTGTGCAGTGACAATAAAGGCATTCTATTCTATTCTAAACCAGCGTTTCATACATCGGTCAAGATATCAGTCATGTGATCACCTTGATCACTGTACTATACATCCGATATCAAATCTGAGGAGTTTTTCTTTTCCTTTCTTCTTCTTTTTGTACAGGAGAAGCAGGCTGATTCGACCCTGAATTCAGTTACTTCTCTATCTATGGACTCACATTCAAAGGACAAACAGAATGTACATAATCCTCCCCAGAGCTATGGGGCTGATTAATAAGGCCACTGTGCAAACGGCATGTCGAAATCTTCACATGCTCACATCGTGTTCTACACACGTACAGGAATAATTAATGAACGATCCAAATCGAATCGGAACTGTATAAATCATCCTAAACGTACAAATCTGCCTTCTAACATTAAGTCACAGTGCTTTCCTGAGACTGATTAATAACATCATGTTGAGGAATTCAAAATGGCCGCCGTGATGCCTTTTTGTCCATTTGTCTGTGAAGATTCTCAATCATCCAGGTCATAGTAAACTGTGGGTGGTAGAAATGGGCAACTGGACTTGCTTGAAGATTCTTGAAAACGTTTCACCTCTTGTCCAAAAGGCTAACGGGCAATCCTTTGATCACCCTAATGACTCGCCGTTCACTCCCAGCCTCCAGTGACCCACACCAACATGATGCCTCAATGACACCTTAGAATTCTGATTCTGATCCAGGAGAAGATAAATATCTGATACTCCCTATTAGTCAGACAGAACTGAGGAAGCCTTTTGGACGAGAGGTGAAACGTTTTCAAGAATCTTCAAGCAAGTCCAGTTGCCCATTTCTACCACCCACAGTTTTTGTCCATTTCTATTAATTTAAAAAGACGTTAAACAACTGAACAGGTAGTTTACGTGACACACTGACCTTGTAGCTCCAGTGCAATACCGCAAAAGCCTTACAGTGAACATTTTGTCCCACATTACCAAAATTCAATACACAATCCCAATAAAACAGTAATGCACCCCCAAGTCATGACTGTGAGGGTCCGGTCCCACAACACCGAGAACTCTCCCTCTGCCGGAGTTTAGTTCCAGTCTGGAGCAGGAACACCACAGCTATGATCCCCACTATATCATCGGTTGGTCCTGACACTCAGGGAAATAAATACATGTGCTTGTTGGGTTTTTGCAGGAAAACGTAGCGGTTGTACACAGTTTGCGTTCACATCCATTGCACTCAGCAGCACACAATGGTTGACAGTGACGGCGAGGAAGAGCTGCTTTTGATGCTCGTTTTGCACAGAAGGCCAAGAAGAAAAGGAGAATCTGCGAGAATTCCACCGTCTTGTTCTTCCCACAAAGACAAGTTTTTCCAATACTTCCGAATTCCTGAGGTGCAGTTTATGCAGATTCTCCACTTGGTGGAAGGAGATTTGACAAAACAAACCACCACATACAGAAGACCAATCAGCACCAAGGAAAGATGAGCTTTATTGCTCAGGGAAGTATTTAACAGCACATGCTCAGACAACATCACGTGTAAAACAATTCCCTGATTGGTCAGATGATTTCTCGGATCAGGTTCAGGTCTGGAAAAACTGGCCCAGAATCAATCTCACTGATCCCGATAAACCCAGGCCTGGGCTAGAGGTATCGTCATCGGTCTGGTGTGAGCACCGACCACATCAACTGCAGGGGACTGATTTATTTATAGTTATCGGTATTGTGGGACTCGACCCTTATTTGTTAAAGGTTACTAGATGCTAAAATGGTTACAGCGGGATCAGTTATACAGCCAAAGCCTGACTAGTTGGTTTTGTACACACACAGTATCAGTAGGTATGGGTTGAGCCGAGTCTAGAAGTCTTTACTCAAAGCTGCAGGGTTCGGATGGGGTCTCGGTTACCAAATCTTCACATCCACCAGCTGCAGGTCCCCGGTGATCTCCAGCTCGTCCACACGGCTCAGGTCCTGCACGCGGTGCTTGTAGGTCAGCTGATGAGTGCCATTCACAGCCACCTTAAACTGCTGCGCCTCACACAGGATTATCATCTGGAGCACAAACACAACAATCAGAGCAATGGTTAAAGCGAGACGGCCTTTCGATTTCATAAAATCACCGAGTGAAATTTAGTTCCGTCTGAAATGTGGTGATTGTGATATCTGTTTATTTCTGTAATATCTCACAAAATATCAGGCCATTCTGTGGCTGGGAAGTTATTTAATTTGAGGGGATTAAAGCAAATAATGTGCATGAAATCGCTCGCTTGGCGCAGTCAAGCAGACAGAGGAAGTCCGTGTGCGCATGCGCAGGTTTACCTTCTTCTTCTTCTTTTGGGTTTTACGGCAGCTGGCATCCACAGTGTTGCATTACTGCCATCTACAGGTTTCCCTTTGAGCGTGCACTGACAGTTCCATCATTCTGTCGCTAAACGAACAGCTGATCACACTGAGGTGCTCGCTGAGCGCCCATATTTATTAGTTTGGTCCTGCGTTTCCTTTCCTTCGTATAGAACATAATGTCTTTTCTTCTCGCTTTCTTTCCGTTACTGTAGTCACTCTTTCATGTTTCATTCGCACACTCACGTCCTCCATTTTTCTCTCCTGTTTCAAATTTGTATCCCACAATGCCTTGCGTGAACGGGGAAAGCCCACCACGTGATGCATGACGTAGTATCTTGTATTGGATCATGGTGAAGCAGGAAAAAATAGAAGAGAATTTCAGGCCACGTAGAGATAAATTCATTAATTGTTCTATTTTTAAAAAACTAATAAAATTGGGAGTCTGGGATTCAAATTCAGTAGCTTTCGGTCACTAAACAAAAATAATTAGGTGTCGGAGAAATTCTTTTTATGACCTACACTTGAAAAATCTGAAAGGCAGTCCAGCTTTAAAGACACGGTTCAGGATGATTAGAAAACCCTTGTACAATCATGTTAGCACAGCTGAAAACAGTTGAGCTCTTTAGAGAAGCTATAAAACTGACCTTCCTTTGAGCAGATTGAGTTTCTGGAGCATCACATTTGTGGGGTCGATTAAATGCTCAAAATGGCCAGAAAAATGTTTTGACTATATTTTCTATTCATTTTACAACTTATGGTGGGAAATAAAAGTGTGACTTTTCATGGAAAACACAAAATTGTCTGGGTGACCCCAAACTTTTGAACGGTAGTGTATGAAATTTGCTTCTTTAGTTATACAGCATGGCTATGGAAGGCAAAATCTTTTCTACAGATACACACCCAAATCTACATATACTTGCTTTAAACAAAAACACTAACCTCTAGTATCTCATTTTTAAATAATTGATCTCATCTCTCATCTCATTATCTGTAGCCGCTTTATCCTGTTCTACAGGGTCGCAGGCGAGCTGGATCCTATCCCAGCTGACTACGGGCGAAAGGCGGGGTTCACCCTGGACAAGTCGCCAGGTCATCACAGGGCTGACACATAGACACAGACAACCATTCACACTCACATTCACACCTACGCTCAATTTAGAGTCACCAGTTAACCTAACCTGCATGTCTTTGGACTGTGGGGGAAACCGGAGCACCCGGAGGAAACCCACGCGGACACGGGGAGAACATGCAAACTCCGCACAGAAAGGCCCTCGCCGGCCCCGGGGCTCGAACCCGGACCTTCTTGCTGTGAGGTGACAGCGCTAACCACTACACCACCGTGCCGCCCTAAATAATTGATTATTTTATAAAATATCAACAATATTCTGTATGTATAGATTTATGTTTAAAGTGGATCTAATACATCATCATCATCATGCTTCTAGGTTTCCAAGCCTTCAAAATTTAAGAGCTTAGAGGGTGAAATGACACCCAGTAAAAAAAAAACAAAAAAACCCTAAATAATTTTTTTTTTTTTAAATTAATCCGGATCGTCCAGATGGTTCAGCTGCACAGTGACCTGATGTTCATGTTTATGGATGACAGGAAATCATTCTGCGTCCTGAATCACCCCAAGCATGACAACGCTCAGGAACGGGAAAAGGAAATTTACATGGAAAAGGTGAAATAATAAACACGGTTTCAGCTGATCAGCTCTATGAAGTAAAGAGGAAATGGTGCAAATCGTTCTGTCAACTCCTCCATCTGGATTTTCATTTATTTTCTAATATTGTCTACAAAGAATGATGGTAAGACAAAGACATGTAATTTCAACACAAGGATCAGATCAGAATCAACTCCGACAACCAATCCCTCGATTATTCTGCTGTGAAGCCAACGTGTGCCAAGCACTGCACCAAAGCATGCAGTGACGGTTTTAATCTCTTCAGCCTGGAGAGATGGGAGATGTGTTCTAATGATTGCTGCCTTTCGAATAAAATAGAAAAGAAGAAGCTGGACTCTCACACTGCTGCGTTGTCCAACTGATAATAAAACAGGAGTTTGAAATATAACATATAAACATCACAGTCGATTGGGAGCTCTCGAGCTAAAACCCTCACAGCTGACTGGCATTCAGGAGCTCAGATTACTGCCCCACTTGTTAAAAACTACAGCTCCATCATGCCTGAATCCTTTTTCCTCTTGTAGTTTAATCCTGGACTCCTGTTTGCTTTGTTCACTCTCTCACGCCCTCACTTTCTCTCTCCCCTGATTGGCTGCCTGGTCCTGTCGGTCACCGTGTAGCTGGACTTCTTTCAGGCCAGTCGGGGCGTACCGAGTGTTTACGTGTGTTTACTAATTTCTGGTAAATTCTTTTTTTTTTAAAGATTTTTTTGGGCTTTTTTCACCTTTATTGGATAGGACAGTGTAGAGACAGGAAAAGAGCAGGAGAGAGAGATGGGGAGAGATCGGGAAATGACCTCGGGTCGGAATCGAACCCGGGTCCCCAGATTTATGGTATGGCGCCTTATCCACCTGAGCCACGACGCCCCCATTTCTGGTAAATTCTGACCCGACACAGCGCTGACTGGGAACTACCGTTACAGGACTGTCATAGCAGTTCACAACAGCTCAGGAACATCACATTATAAAAGATTTTTTTCATCCTCTGACTCAATCATTATGTAAGATTCTACTCACTGGAGCTTTAACCCGTTGCTGTGTGGTCTGCCAAATCATATAAAACATTATATACATTTTTAATCTGCTGCTATGCAAAAAATGCAGGCGGGCAGATGGGACACACACACACTTTATATGGACACGAGTGTTTTAGTGTGAAATACTCCACTGGTATTTTTCATCCGAGCTCCATCCGGAACATGGAAAACTGAAACCGGGACATAAATCTCTATCTGTCACTCGTGAGGAAATCAATGAATTGTTTTGATAAATTTGGGGACTTTGTGTTTGTGAATGTGTCGATATAATAAAAAGAAAATCACACGTTGGCTTGAAGATATGAAGTTTATCTTCTCAAGTTGAAAAACTCACATTTTTCAGATTAAATACATCGCGGATCTGAGCGATATATTTAAATAATATTGGCTGGCACTGAGTGGTCTATCAAGGCAAGGCAAGGCAAGTTTATTTCTATAGCACATTTCATACACAGTGGCAGTTCAATGTGCTTTACAGAAGTAAAAGCAAAACAGTAAACAATAGAGAATAAAATTACATAAAATAAATGGGAAAAATATAATAAGAATTAAACAATAGTAGAAATAAAATAATAAAATGAAGTAGAAGTTCAAATAGGGGGAGAAAAAAAAAGATATACATCAGATATATTCCATTCAGCGAGCGTGATACTGAACGCGTCGAAGATGAGGAGCGGAATGGAATATATCTGATAGACCACGAAAAAAAGCCAGCCAATATTATTATTATTATACACACTCTTCATATCAGCATTGTCAAAGGCCGATGCTAGCTTACCCGCGACTCGGTGCTGTTAGCACAGCAGTCCAGTTACCTTCCAGCTGGTGTAGTGTTAGCACAGGCCAATGCTAGTGAAGGCCAATGCTAGTACAGTCAAGCCGATTATTATTATTATTATTATTATTATTATTATTTTCCCCTGTGTAATTTACTGAGTTACTTTTAAAATCAACATCGACAACTACACACAACGGAGCAACCTGGCAGCCAAAAGTCTCTCAAAATCTTCCGCTTTTAACGACGCAAACCTGTCAGCCATGTTTGTTTACAAATTGTCAAAGTCACTCATTAGTGCGGAAGTTTTACATCTCCGACGTGTCTCTTTTCCAGTTTTTCGATGTCCGTTGGTCTGTTTTTCTCTTGTAAATACTAGTGCATCTCAAAAAATTAGAATATTGTGAAAAAGTTCAATATTTTCCATCAGTTATTTAAGAAAGTGAAAATGTTATATATTATAGACTCATTACACAAACTAAAATGTTTCAAGCATTTTTCTATTTTTATTTTAATCAGTATGGCATACAGTACAAAAACATAAAAAAAAAAACCATCTCAAAATATTAGAATATTTCATTCCGAGTTTGAGTAAAACAGTATGAACACAGTGTATCTCTCGGTCTAGTTCAGTACACACAACCACAATCATGGGGAAGACTGCTGACTTGACTGTTGTCCAGAAGATGATCACTGATGCCCTCCACAAGGAGGGTAAGCCACAAAAGGTCATTGCTGAAAAGGGTGGCTGGAAAAGGTGCACAAGCAACAGGGATGGCCGCAGTCTTGAGAGGATTGTCAAGAAAAGTTGATTCAAGAACTTGGGAGAGCTTCACAAGGAGTGGACTGAGGCTGGTGTCAGTGTATCAAGACCCATCACGAACAGACATCTTCAAGAAAGGGGATACAACTTTCGCATTCCTAATATCAAGCTACTCCTGAGCCAGAGACAATGTCAGAAGTGTCTTATCTGGGCTAAGGAGAGAAAGAAATGGACTGTTGCTCAGTGGTCCAAAGTCCTCTTTTCAGATGAAAGTACATTTTGCATTTAATTTGGAAATCACGGTTCTAGAGTCTGGAGGAAGAGTGGAGAGGCACAGAATCCAAGGTGTTTGAAGCCCAGGGTAAAGTTTCCACAGTCTGTGATGATTTGGGGTGCCATGTCATCTGCTGGTGTTGGTTCACTGTATTTTATCAAGTCCAAAGTCAACACAGCCATCTACCAGGAGATTTTAGAGCACTTCATGCTTCTATCTGCTGACGAGCTTTTTGGAGATGCTGATTTCCTTTTCCAGCAGGACGTAGCACCTACCCACAGTGCCAAAACTACTACCAAATGGTTTGCTGACCATGATATTACTGTGTTTGATTGGCCAGCCAACTTGCCTGACCTGAACCCCATAGAGAATCTATGGGGTATTGTCAAGAGGAAGATGAGAAACACCCGACCCCAAAATACAGATACGCTGAAGGCCACTATCAAAGCAACCTGGGCTTCAATAACACCTCAGCAGTGCCACAGACTGATCACCTCCATGCCACACCGCCCTGATACAGTAATTCATGGTAAAGGAGCCCCAACCAAGTATCGAGTGTATAAATGAATATACTTTTCAGAAGTTGGACATTTCTGTATTGTAAATTCTTTTTTTTGATTGATCTTAGGGAATATTCTAATAATTTGAGATACTGGATTTCTGATTTTCATGAGCTATAAGCCATAATCATCAAAATTAAAACAAAAAAGGCTTTAAATATTTCACTTTACATGTAATGAATATAGAATATATGACAGTTAACCTTTTTTTAATTAAATTATGAAAAAAAGGAACTTTTTCATGGTATTCTAATTTTTTGAGATGCACTAGTATGCGTGAAGAATATCTAATGAAGTTTTGATAGCCTTTCGGGTGTTCAGCGCATCTTTAGTTTCAGTTTATTTATTTAGTACTTAAACCTAGCACTGGATCTTCTCTCTCTCCCGGCCGACAAAGAAATGGTTCTGTGCATGCGCAGCAGAAAAGTTTTGTCACCGGATCTTTGCATGAGCTCTGATGTGTGACATCGTGTTGTCTGGACAACATGCAAAATTATAACAATATTGCACGCTCATTCTCCATTGGGGAGAGCGGCGTAATACATGGAGGATAAGCGATACGATAACAATATTGCATGCCATCAATAAACCCACTAGAAGGGAATAGAACACATTTTTATTCCATGGAAAAAGTGGCCTGTGTGTCTAATAATTCCTGATATTTCACTCCGATGATGTCACTCGCAGTGTTTTCCCGCTGACGAGACGCGCGTTGTCAGAATGGTGAACTGGTTCAAAATTCTAATTATTTTTATTAACTTGTGTATTTTTTGTGGATGTGTCCATAATATATAATATAAAGAACATTACATGATTTTTTTCCCCTCCTAGAACTGCCACCTTATTGTGGTGGAGGGGTTTGTGTGCCTGAATGATCCTAGGAGCTATGTTGTTGGGGGCATTATGCCCGTCAGGGTTTCCTAAGGCAGACAGGTCCTAGGTGACAGGCCAGACCAAGAGCAGTTTACCAAAACCCTTATGGAGAAACCATCAAGGACCGTGACGTCGCCCGGTATGGTGCAGCCGGGGCCCTACCCTGGAGCCAGGCCTGGGGTTGGGGCTCGTATGCAAGCGCTTGGTGGCCAGGCCTTTGCCCATGGGGCCTGGCCGGGCTCAGCCCGAAGAGGTGACGTGGGCCCGACCTCCTGTGGGTTCACCACCCACAGAGGTAGCAGTAGGGGACTGGTGCAGTGTGGATTGGGTGGCAGTCGAAGGCAGGGGCCTCGACGACCTGATCCCCAGACACAGCGGCTGGCTGTTGGGACATGGAATGTCACTTCGCTGGGGGGGAAAGAGCCTGAGCTTGTGCGGGAGGTTGAGAGGTACCGGCTAGAGATAGTTGGGCTCACCTCCACGCACAGCTTGGGCTCTGGAACCCAGCTCCTTGAGAGGGGCTGGACTCTCCACTTCTCTGGAGTCGCCCATGGTGAGCGGCGGCGGGCTGGTGTGGGCTTGCTTATAGCTCCCCAGCTCAGCTGCCATGTGTTGGAGTTTACCCCAGTGAACGAGAGGGTCGCTTCTCTGCGCCTTCGGATTGGGGAGAGGGCTCTTGCTGTTGTTTGTGCCTATGGGCCGAATAGCAGTATAGAGTATCCGGCCTTCTTGGAGTCCCTGGGAGAGGTACTGAGGGGTGCTCAGACTGGGGACTCCATTGTGTTACTGGGGGACTTCAATGCTCACGTGGGGGATGACAGTGACACCTGGAGGGGCGTGGTTGGGAGGAACGGCCTCCCCGATCTGAACCCGAGTGGTGTTTTGTTATTGGACTTCTGTGCTAGTCACGGTTTGTCCATAACGAACACCATGTTCGAGCACAGCGGTGTCCATAAGTGCACGTGGCACCAGGACACCTTAGGTCGGAGGTCGATGATAGACTTTGTTGTCGTTTCATCTGATCTCCGGCCCTATGTCTTGGACACTCGGGTGAAGAGAGGGGCTGAGCTGTCAACTGATCACCACCTGGTGGTGAGTTGGATCCGCTGGTGGAGGAGGAAGCTGGACAGACCTGGCAGGCCCAAACGTATGGTGAGGGTCTGCTGGGAACGTCTGGCCGAGCACTCTGTTGGGGAGGTCTTTAACTCCCACCTCCGGGAGAGCTTTTCCCAGCTTCCGAGGGAGGCGGGGGACATTGAGTCTGAGTGGACCATGTTCTCTACCTCCATTGTGGATGCAGCTGTTCGGAGCTGTGGCCGCAAGGTCTCCGGTGCCTGTCGTGGCGGCAATCCCCGAACCCGGTGGTGGACACCGGAAGTAAGGGATGCCGTCAAGCTGAAGAAGGAGTCCTATCGGGCCATGTTGACCTCCGGGACCCCTGAGGCAGCTGACGGGTATCGGCAGGCCAGGCGTGCCGCAGCTCGGGCAGTTGCGGAGGCAAAAACTCGGAACTGGGAGGAGTTCGGGGAGGCCATGGAGAAGGACTATCGGTCGGCCTCGAAGAAATTCTGGCAAACCGTCCGGCACCTCAGGAGGGGGAAGCAGTACTCTGCCAACACTGTTTACAGTGCGAGTGGGGAGCTGTTGACCTCGACTGGGGACATTGTCGGGCGGTGGAAGGAATACTTTGAGGATCTCCTCAATCCCACCATCATGTCTTCCATTGAGGAGACTGAGGCTGATGACTCAGAGGTGGACTCGTCCATTACCCAAGCGAAGTCACTGAGGTGGTTTGCAAGCTCCTCGGTGGCAAGGCACCGGGGGTGGATGAGATCCGCCCTGAGTATCTCAAGTCTCTGGATGTTGTGGGGCTGTCTTGGTTGACACGCCTCTGCAACATCGCGTGGCGGTCGGGGACAGTGCCTCTGGAGTGGCAGACTGGGGTGGTGGTCCCTCATTTTAAGAAAGGGGACCGGAGAGTGTGCTCCAATTATAGGGGAATCACACTTCTCAGCCTCCCGGGGAAAGTTTACTCTAGGGTACTGGAGAGGAGAATTCGACCAATAGTCGAACCTCGGATCCAGGAGGAACAATGCGGTTTTCGTCCTGGTCGCGGAACACTGGACCAGCTCTATACCCTTCATAGGGTGCTCGAGGGTTCATGGGAGTTTGCCCAACCAGTCCACATGTGCTTTGTGGATCTGGAGAAGGCATTCGACCGCGTCCCCCGTGGTATTCTGTGGGGGGTGCTTCGGGAGTATGGGGTTCGGGGCTCTTTGCTAAGGGCTGTCCGGTCCCTGTACGAACAGAGCAGGAGTCTGGTTCGCATTGCCGGCAGTAAGTCAGACCTGTTCCCAGTGCATGTTGGACTCCGGCAGGGCTGCCCTTTGTCACCGGTTCTGTTCATAATTTTTATGGACAGAATTTCTAGGCGCAGCCAGGGGCCGGAAGGAATCCTGTTTGGGAACCACAGGATTTCATCTCTGCTTTTTGCAGATGATGTTGTCCTGTTGGCTTCTTCAAACCAGGACCTCCAGCATGCACTGGGGCGGTTTGCAGTCGAGTGTGAAGCGGCTGGGATGAGAATCAGCACCTCCAAGTCCGAGGCCATGGTTCTCGACCGGAAAAGGGTGGCTTGCTCTCTCCAGGTTGGTGGAGAAGTCCTGCCTCAAATGAAAGAGTTTAAGTATCTTGGGATCTTGTTCACGAGTGAGGGAAGGATGGAGTGTGAGATCGACAGGCGGATCGGTGCAGCCTCCGCAGTGATGTGGTCGCTTTACCGGTCCGTCGTGGTGAAGGAGCTGAGCCAAAAGGCGAAGCTCTCAATTTACCAGTCGATCTATGTTCCGACTCTCACCTATGGTCATGAGCTTTGGGTAATGACCGAAAGAACAAGATCGCGGATACAAGCGGCTGAAATGAGTTTCCTTCGCAGGGTGGCTGGGTGCTCCCTTAGAGATGGGGTGAGAAGCACAGTCACTCGGGAGGAGCTTGGAGTAGAGCCGCTGCTCCTCCACATCGAGAGGAACCAGCTGAGGTGGCTCAGGCATCTTTTTCGGATGCCTCCTGGACGCCTCCCTGGGGAGGTGTTCCAGGCATGTCCCCCCGGGAGGAGGCCCCGGGGAAGACCCAGGACACGCTGGAGGGACTATGTCTCTTGGCTGGCCTGGGAACACCTCAGTGTTCTTCCTGAGGAGCTGACCGAGGTGTCTGGGGAGAGGGAAGTTTGGGCTTCCATGCTTAGTCTGCTGCCTCTGCGACCCGGCCCCGGATAAAGCGGAAGAAGACGAGACGAGACTACAAGATTTTTCCGTATAATTAATATATATTTATTCTTTTGTGTTGTTGCAGCAGTAGTGATAGAAAGAGAAGAGGGAACACTCCCGTGCATAGAATCATATTAACGGTTGTGTGCATGAGGGAGGCGTGGTCAAGCGCAAGCTGTGAATGGGAGGCGGGGTCATGGGAAATGAGTGGGGTAATGGATGAATGCGTACACCAGTGTGGGGTTAATGAATAAGTGTATTTATAAACTGTGTGTTTCAGTGAGTGTCTCTGGACCTTCATGAGTGAGAGAGTCCAAAGACACGCTTGTTATGCTGATAGAGAGAGAAACTGAGAAGGTTGAATATATACTGCGGGTCTTTATTTTATTTTCTAGTGTTTGACTTTGCGAAAGGAACTGTATCTAGAAATAAAAAGTCAGGTTTTAAGGGCCCATTTACACGAGGACGCTGTCGGGTAAAAACGACTAAATATTTTGTCAGAAGTGCCTTTCGTTTACACGAGGACGGCGTTTCCGAGGCTGAAAAATGGATAAAATTGAAAACGCCTTCCAGAGTGGATAAGTTAAAAACGGCCCCCATTGCATATCCGTCTAAACTACCCAATACGCGAAACTCTGCTCGGATCTGCTCACGTCGGGTACGCGTTTACCTCATACATATGTCATATACTGCACATGCCAGCCCGGGAAGTAAGAAAGTAAGTAAAAAAGTAAGAGCATGTCTGATTACATCGATCCAACGGACCTTCAAGCTGCTCTGTGTTTTAATGCAGTAGATGTGTTTTCCTGCTCACCCGCCCAGCTGGAGCTCCTCAGTTTGGTGTCGCCAAGTTACACGCACGCGCGTGCCGCCTATTCAAGTCGCTCGTGAAACCTTAAACCCGAGACTGAAAACAAAACTAGCAGACAAACGGGTTTATTTTGCTGAGATGGACACTGCCTTTTCTCTTCTTCACCGAAACAAGAGTGAGTGTTACTTAATAAAGGCAGATTAAAAGAGTTTCGGTTTGCTCCTGCTCCTCCCTCGAGCACTACAGTACCTCAGCCGGACCGGTGTTCTGTAAAGTTATCCTAGCAAGTTCTCATACAGACCGTTTTATTATTCAAAACAAGTCATTACAAATTATTTGACTCGGCCAAAGACTCGACCAATACGCACAAAACATAAAAATCGGCAAATGCGTGAAATTCTCACCGATTTTCTATCAGCCCAGCTGATCGGTGGGACAAAACTACTGTTGAATTTTCCTACCCTCCTGAATTTCGCGCATGCGTAGTAGGCTTGGTAGGATAACTTGACAGAACAGCGGTGCAGATGTGCAGATCAGACAAGACAGAAGACGTTGCGCATGCGTGCAGACATAGCGGAGACATTTATGCGTCACCGTATAGACGCAGATTTCCTCCTTGAAAACGGTCGTGTAGACGCGGAAAAAAGTGAGAACGAAAACGGACTTTTGCGTTTTTGTTTTATACCGTCCCCGTGTAAAGTGGGCCTAAGTCAAAGTGTATTTTCTCACTCGAGAGATTAATTCGTGTGATCAATATTTGTCGCTGTGATGACCATCAGATGAACAGCAGAACAACACCAAACCAAAGACTCCAAGTTCAATCAATCAATCGACACACAGGTAAATCTGATTAATGGTCACATGATTAAACACCCTGCTGCTGACCATTATAAAGAGATTCTCTTTTATTTACTGTTGCATCCTGGACAGAATGATCATCCGGAGCAGAGGAGCATAAATAAACACTGACATTAAAATCAGCACAGTGATCAATCACATTAATGATGATGTGATTAAACACATTACTGACCGCCAGAAACAGACTGTAGCTCGGACTGTCGTTTCTCTTTACTTAGTTGTTCAGTTCTTGACATAATATGGATTTTTACAGTTGTATAACAGGACTATTTACTGTATTTTTATTATTTACTGTTTGATGAAGGTAAACAAACTCATCCACTAATGACCTTTTGACGAGACACAGCTGTTAATTGTAAAGTATTCCAGGTGATTCCCTCATGAAGCTGCTTAAGAGAATGACAAGTGTACAAAGCGTCATCAAGATACATTGAATAATCTAAACCAGGGCTTTTCAAAGTGTGGGGCGCACCTCCCCTTGGGGGCGCCAGAGTTCTTCAGGGGGGGCACAACGTGAGGAAAAATAAACCAGAATAAGTTACTATTGCAAACATTTAGCGAACTTCAGCTAGCCTTTACCAGAGACAAAATGGATCGATTTTTAGTACCTAAAGCTACAGTGAGTGAGGAGACAGAGTCTGGGCCAAGTAAAAAAACAGAGCCTCCAGGATTTCGCGATTTGCAACTTCAACGCAAATTCAACCAATCCCCGTGAATTCAGGGCGGTGTTGCAATTATATCCGATCACCGCAACTTTCCCGCAAATTTGACCAATCGTTGGCGTCGTCTTGAGGTGACGTCGACAAACTACCTTCCACCTTACTTCCATGTATATGTTCAAGAGAAGCAGCATGCACGCAGTGTTGCCAGATTGGGCGGTTTCAAGTGCATTTTGGCAGGTTTTGAACATATTTTGGACTGGAAAACGTCAGCAGTATCTGGCAACACTGCATGTGCGAGTCAGTGTTTATGTAGGCTTAAATTCTGTTACTGAAAGTGTGTTATGTTTACAGTGAAGGACTGTGTGCACTTTACAATATTTTTTACTTAATACAAGAAATTAATGGATGCCAACATTTTTGCCAAAATGGTATTTTATTTTCCATTGTTTAGGCAGCTTCAGCATCATACTGTGAGATTCTGTTCAAATTGTTTTTTTCTTCTATGAAGCCTGAGCCATTTATTTTATTAGTTTATAATTATTGTTTAATTTAGTCTTCAGGAGAGACTGCCTGCACACAGTACTAGTATTAATAGTTTTTTTCTTACATGAAAGCTGAGGCATTTATATTATATTTTAAGGTAACTTCATGTTGTGCTGTGAGGTTCTCTGCACTTTAACTTTTGAACCAACAGGAGCATTTGGATAAGTAAAGCCTATTTTTCTGCATTTTTGTAGTCCTGGTAATCTTTTATATTGGTAAAGT
Organism: Neoarius graeffei; assembly: GCF_027579695.1. Taxonomy (NCBI): domain Eukaryota; kingdom Metazoa; phylum Chordata; class Actinopteri; order Siluriformes; family Ariidae; genus Neoarius; species Neoarius graeffei. Next base: position 118,073,764 of record NC_083571.1, on the reverse strand, counting down.
TGTTTATAGGACCATTTCTCAGTGTCTCTTGTTTTTTTAATCAATAGTTTTTCAGTAATTACTTAATATTTAACATATCACTCAATTTTAATCACAAAAAGAGAAAATCGCAACAATTTCTTGCAACTTTCACTTCCTCCCGCAATGTAATCGCAACAAAAACCTAAAAAACACTGCAACTTTCATTACAATTTTTTGGAAAACCCCCGCAACATCAGACATTTTAGCCCGCAACAATCACAAAAAAGTCCCGCGGAATCCTGGTGGGACTGAAAAAAGAAGGAAGTCTGACCACGATTATTTAAAGTTTGGATTTTCATGGACTGGATCTGAAGATGCTCCACTGCCACAGTGTGTTGTCTGCCAAGAGGTGCTAGCTAACGATGCTATGAGATGTTTAAAATGTGTAAAACAAGATGTTTTAAAAAGCACAGATGTTTAAAATGTGAAAAAGAAAAAAAGAAAAATGTGTACTACACCCATTTTTTAAAAATACGAATGGAACATTAAGTATAGCAACAACAAAAATTGTAAGGGGGGGGGGGCTGTTGTTTATTTACTCTCCAAGGGGGGGGCGGACTCTCCCACACTTTGAAAACCCCTGATCTAAAAACACATTTTGTTTTTTTAAACACCTTTTTGTTTACTATATTATTTCATAGTTTTGATGTCTTCAGTGTTGTTCTGCAGTGTAGAAAATACAAACTACAGAAACGCCTATGAATGAGTAGGGGTGCACAAACTTTTGACTTGTACTGTATAAAATTTTAAAGACATTTCTCAAACATTTAGAAGAAGTACTAAAAGTGGTAAAACAGTGCATGTTTACCTTGAGGAAAAAAAGCCCCAAGTTCAAAAGTTTGCATGTGATATAAAGATCTACGTTTCAGACGAACTTCCTGTTGTTTTTGCTTTGTTGTTGTTTGTCGTCTTGTTACAGAATCCAATTACATCACGTGTTCTACTTTCTCCATTTCCTTTTGGTGTAGATAAACTGTAAAATAGGAGGCAGACGTTTCCTATTTTAACCCGATACGGCTCCACGTGATTGGATGGTGTAGTAGGAGATTAACACACACAGTATCGATGTGTGTACACTGGTGTTCTTTGTGCATGTATTTGTCTGAACAGGTTGTGTTTAATACCTCAAAATATTCTCCTGGACTGAAGGGAAAGCTGGGCAGGGTGTTCTCCTCTGGACCCCAGCACTCAGACAGGTAAGAGTTACGGACAAACACCCCAGATCTGAGCCGGGGGTCCAAGTGCAGCGCGATGTCCTTCGAGTTCCCGACGCACAGGTTTACAGTGAACCTGCAGTCCGTCACACACAGACGACAAACACAAACAACAAAAATATTAACAAAAAACATAACACTTACACACCGTGTGCCTAGAAAAGGACTTGTATTACTGTTAATATGGACTATTTCAAATATATATATATTGGACTCAAAGATATAAAAATACTGATGAGAAAGAAAAGTCCAAAAGTGTTATAATTTTATTTAGTATAAATACGCAGGTGATTATAGGAAATCGCACGCTGATTGATCAAGAAATTCAAACTATTTCTCGATAATCACCTCGAGCAACTCGGGAAAATGGCGTCCAATCGCTTCGTCACCGTAAGTGAGGAAGAATCACAGATAATGAAAGAAAATACTGTTCCTAAAAGCACTAAAGATGCTCCGAAGTTTGGTCTAAAACTATTCAAAGGGAAGGCGGGGTTGAGATTTATTTCATCGATTTCAAAACAAAGTATTTTATGTGACTCGGCTGAGATCAGTGACACGAGTCTGCGCCGCAAAGTTATTACACTTACATGGTACTTTTCAAGTTCGAAATATATATAATCTTTTAAATAAGATTTTTAAGCTTTTTTTTTAATCACCTGTGTATTTATACTAAAGCAATTATCCACCTCAGGCTCAGTGAATAATAACCTCGACTTCGTTTCTGTTATTATTTAATAAAATAATAATTTCAATTTATATAGCGCCTTTCTCAATACCCAAGGTCACTTTATAATTAGGGGGGGGGGGGGGGGGGGGGGAGTCCACCAAATAAAGGTCAGGATGTCATTCCAATGGTGTAGCAGCCACAGTCCCTCACCGCCAGCACGGCCGCTGCGACACCGCCGGGCAACACCACACCATGGATCCACAAAGCGAGCACAGAAGCACCACCACGCAGAGCGCTGGTATGTCCCAAACCGCGTGCACAGCCGCCGCGACGCCACCGAGCAACATCGCTGAGAACACCATGCCAAGCACAGAAGCACTGCTGCACAGTGCGCTGGACAACCACGATACTAAAATGAGCAACGAGCTCACTGCAGTCCATAGCGAGGAGCACAGGCACCACACACAGCGAACCAAGGCCTGGAGGGAACCGACGCCCAAAACTGGGTCCGGAGCTACACCACAACCGGCAGACAAAACACTCAAACAAAAACAAAAAACATCAAACTACACAAACACAAAGAAAAACAAAAGGAAAAATAAGATAAAATAAAAAGCTCCGGTGAGAACCGGCAGCCAGAATGCGCACTGTGTACTCTCGACTGGAAACAGAAAAAAAAAATTTAAATAACATTGTCTGGCTTTTTTCGTGGTCTGTCAGATATATTCCATTCAGCGAGCATGATACTGAACGAGTCGAAGACGAGGAGCTGAATGGAATATATCTGATAGACCACGAAAAAAACCCAGCCAATATTATCATCATTATTCAGGCTTGTAGTGCTCAAGTCTGACTCGTGCCCTAATTTTAAGGACTCGTGACTTGACTTGGATTTGAGCACTGATGACTCGGACTCGGACATTAACTGCATTCAGACTCGTAAATTAGAGATGAGGACTCGGATTTTTTCTTTATTTTTTGTAACATGCCATAATAATTTGGCATATTTATATCTACATTAATTTTTGTACTAATTTCATGTAAGTGTGTCACACCTGCGCGCCTTGGCGCGAGCATCAGATAGACTCTCGGGCGCTCCGGACAGCGCACACTCACTTTGCGAAGTATTGAGTTGCGTTGCTGATACATTACTGAGCCTTATTTCCTTGTTTGGTTTCCTGATCCCTGATTTCCTGTTTCTCGTCTTTGATCCTGCCAAGTCTACGATAGCCTGTTTGTGCCTCGCTTGACCTGTCGGCTGTTTCACCGTTTTACGATTTTGCCTGCCGTTCTGGATTGTTTACAGTCTTCACTTGTATTAAAAAACACACCTTCTGCACTTACATCTGTCTCCCAACCGTCTCTGACAGAATACTTCACACTCCCTGATAAAGAGAAGCACATTCACCTGTTCATACGCCATGTTCAGGAACAAACTAACGTTAATGGCGCTGAAACAGACACCGTCACATGGTGCGGGTGGAGTCTTGTTCTCAGACTCGACTCGAAATTTTCTTTAATGACTTGGACTTGAACACTGGGGACTCGAGACTGGACTCGGACTCGAGGTTTAGTGACTCAACTACAACGCTTATTACACAAACATTCCTTTTGGGTGTTCAACGCGTCTTTCTCTTTCAAAATTCTCTCAAAATCTTCCGTGTTTAATGAAGCAAACCTGGCGGCCATGTTTGTTTACAAATTGTCACAGTCACTCGCTAGCGTGGAAGTTTTATGTCTCTGATGTGTGACGTCAATGTTGTCTTGACAACCGTACAATATCATAAACCACATTCAATACTCATTCTCCATTGGGTAGAGTGACGTAATACACGTAGGATAAGCGATATGCGAACAATATTGCATGCTATCAAACCAAATGAATGAAACCCGCTAGAAGGGAATAGAACACGTTTTTATTCCACGGAAAGAGTGTCCTGTATGGATAATAATTCCTGATATTTCACTTTGCCTTCCGTGAATAATTGTTAAATATTATTAAATGACATTTTATATTATTAAGAATTATGAAGTCATTTATTATGAACCATTATGAGGTCATAATAATAATAATAATAATAATTTCTCTGAACTTTCAGAGAAAAAGTAGTTGTTGGAACTAAAGTAAAATTTAATTCTTATAGTCTTTTTTTAAATTAATGTATGTATTAAATGTGTTTTATTAATTGTTTGTTACACTGAAATAAAGCTGGAATAAAAGTGACAATATTTAAATGTTTATATCCAAACCTTTCAGCGTAGGCAAAGATCTGACCCTTGACTACGATGGTGCGTCCTGGACTCAAGCCCTTTATTAGCTTTCTCTTCAAAGGAATACTCTGGGGGGAGAGAGAGAAAGAAAGAAAACACACACACACACATTATTTATTGCCACTGTGCCTCATAAAGAAGGAGGCTGCCTGTTATAGTGTCTGCGTTCCCTAAATTAAAAGGCTGTCCGTTTGGAAAACAGCACACGCAGTACAGCAGTTATTCAGTGGCGCAACACACACATTCTTTCTGAAGAAGTTGTTCATCCCGTAATTCAGTTCATGGGACAACGGGCGGCATGGTGGTGTAGTGGTTCGCACTGTCGCCTCACAGCGAGAAGGTTCTGAGTTTGAACCCAGCGGTCGGCGAGGCCCTTTCTGTGCGGAGTTTGCATGTTCTCCCCGTGTCTGCGTGGGTTTCCTCCTCCGGGTGCTCCGGTTTCCCCCACAGTCCAAAGACATGCGGTTAGGTTAATATGGGACGGCTTTAGGCTGAGGTGCCCTTGAGCGAGGCACCGAACTCCCGACTGCTCCCCGGGTGCTGCTAGCATGGCTGCCCACTGCTCACGTGTGTGCATGTGTGTGTTCACTGCTTCAGACGGGTTAAATGCAGAGAGGAAATTTCACAAGTGTGTGATGAATAAAGTTGTGCTTTCTTTCTTTCTTTCAATAAACGCAACAGAGAGCATTTCTTCTCAGGTGTGAAGAGTAACTGATCAGTCTTGTGATATCATGTCGTATCATTTATTACGTAATAAAGTGTCAGGTAAATATCATAACACTGGCACATGCTGTCGGTTCACCTGCATGATGAGACCGCTGTGGATCTGTAGGAGCAGAAACGTTCTCACTCTGCTGTCGAAAACTGCAGCAGATAAAATTCTTCCTACCGGCAAATAAACGATCTGTTTACCTGCAGAAACGGAGTGTGAAAACGGATGTAGCCTCGTGCTCAGGGTCATGGTTTCGTACCGTAGAATGAAGAGCACTGATATTAACATTTCACCATATTTATATTACAGGGGCCACAAAATCAGAGGCAAGTATTTTCTCTGGAAGAATGGATAGATTCAACACTCTTTCCTTCTTCCATCAATCTATCCATCCTTCCTCCGTTCAGTTTACCCAGCACCTTTCTAACACACTTCTTTCCATATCTCTTTCCTTCCTTGTACTCAGATTATCCATCACCTTCCTTCCTTCCTTCCTGTGTTCAGATTATCTAACACTCAAGGCTGCTTTACAAAGAATGTCACCGCACTTCCATCTGTGTGTATTTACAGAAAATCACCAGCAGATACACTCACTGTCCACTTTAATAGGAACACCTGTACATTCACGCAGCAGAGCAACGCAGAAAGTCACGCAGATACAAATCAAGAGCTTCAGTTAAACATGAGAAGGGGAAAGACTGCGAGCTCAATTTTTGTGTGACTTTCTCTCCCTGTGGTATGGGTGTTGGTTTGAGCCAGATGAGTATGAGGTTTGAGTATCTCAGAACCTGCTGATCTCCTGGAGTTTTCACACACAACAGATACGGGACTGAAAGAGCAGCAACTGGGTCTGATGGCGTGTTTTAGCATGGGCGTAGAATAAGACCCTGCTGTCATGGTTTTGTTAGTAACATACTCTGATTTACTAAATGAGACAAAATAAGAAACGTATTCAGTCAGCTGCAGTCACAATTCTGGCCACTTTAATAGGAACTTGTTGTTGATTCTAAGATTCCTGTTCTTCACAGGAGTGGAACCCAATGTGTTCTTCTGTTGCACGCTGAGATGCTTTTCTGTTCAGCACGGTTGTAAAGAGTGATTATATGAGTTATTATATCCTTCCTGGCAAAAAAAAAGCTTGAACCAATCTGCCCATTTTGTGATCTCTGACCCTCTCTCATCAACGAGGCGTTTGTTTACTTTCCACCCACAGAACTGTCGCTCACTCACTCAGGCCAAGTTTACATTAGACCGTATCTGTCTCGTTTTCTTCGCGGATGCACTGTCCGTTTACATTAAACCGCCTGGAAACGCCGGGAAACGGGAATCCGCCAGCGTCCACGTATTCAATCCAGATCGTGTCTGGTCCGGTGCTGTGTAAACATTCAGAATACGTGGATACGCTGTGCTGAGCTCTAGCTGGCGTCGTCATTGGACAACGTCACTGTGACATCCACCTTCCTGATTCGCTGGCGTTGGTCATGTGACGCGACTGCTGAAAAATGGCGCGGACTTCCGCCTTGTATCACCTTTCATTAAAGAGTATAAAAGTATGAAAATACTGCAAATACTGATGCAAATACTGCCCATTGTGTAGTTATGATTGTCTTTAGGCTTGCCATCCTTCCACTTGCGAGTGGTAAGTGATATGCGCTGGGATCACACACACAGCGGCTCAGTCCCGAATCACAGCTTGTGCGCTTCACTCGCGCGCTGTGTGAGCTGCGCAGGGCCGGAGTGCGCACCCTCCAGAGGGCACTCGCTGTTCAGGGCGGAGTGATTTGGAGCGAAGGATGCCTGCGGAGCCGAGCGTATCCGTGTATTGGTGTTGCTGTGTGCACGCTAATCGTGTATTGGTGTTGCTGTGTGCACACTAATCGTTTTAAAAACGTTAATCTGATGATCCGCTGATATGGTCTAATGTAAACATGGGCTCAGTCGAGGTGTGTTTTTCGCACCACTCTGTATAAACTCTAGAGAGAACCCCAGATCATCTGCAGTTTCTGAAACAGGGCGAAGTGGATTTTTAGAGCATTTCCAGAGCAATTTAAGAATATTTATGGAATTAAAAACCTTAGTTGAAATAACCACAGGGGGGTTTTTGGGTTTTTTTTTTTTTTACCTGACCAAAATAATACGCATTTAAATCTCAGTTACTCACCAGATCACCCAAGTCATCCAGCACAGCCTGAGGGACAGACAAGAAGACGGACAGTGTGTTAAAACAATATTATTTCTTATATATTTATTAGTCAGAAAGTGTGTATTCTACAGCGACAATTTAAAATCATAAGATCAGCTGTGAGCTCCTGCTCGCTTACGCATCCCCCGCTCTCGCTTATATCAGAACACAAGCGATCGAAGGAACAGGACTCTTATTATAAACGGTGATTTGAACAAATAATGAACCCTGAAACAGGTAAGTAAAGAGCAGCGTCTCTCCCCAGGGGTTTCAAACAGCATCCCGCTAAACTCTCATTCTGAAACAGCGTCAAAATCCACCCTGTGTGTTTCATAAATACACACAGTCTGTAAACAGGAAGTCGATGCGTGACAGACCTGAAAACCGTAAACACGGTATGGACCCTTTTCACGTGACGTCACGACAAACGCGGCCGCCATTTTGGACGTGTACTACCAGTAGTTTACCACAGCCAGCATTGAGGAACGGCAGCAAAGAAAGTTTTTACTTTCAGCAAGACTTCCATCATGCCACTATATTGTTGTGCACCTGGATGTAGTAACCATCAACAAACAAGGCAAGGTTTATCATTTTATCGGATCCCGACAGAGAAGATGGATAGCGGCCATTAACAGGAAAGATTGGCAGCCCTCAGCATACCAACGCTTGTGTAGTGACCACTTTGTTGGAGGTAAGACGAATAAAATTAGCCAGAAAAGGCATTACATTGCTGTTAACATTCTGTGGCGGCGAGTGTGTAACCAAATAGGCTAAAATAACCCATTGTAACCTCTTTGTTCTTCTGTAGTAGCTATTGTTGACTAGCTAATGTCAGCAAGTAGCTGGTATGTTACTGTAGCAATGTTTACGTTCAGTTATTTGGATGACTGTTAAAACCTTTCAGTCTCAAGTTTTTCCTTTACTGGATTTACTAGTTTACTGTAATTATGATCTGGCAGCTATTTACACCAGATCCAGTATAAATAGCTGCCGGAGCCAACGTCCGAGGTTCCGGAGCGCGCTCCGGCTTGCTCCCCCTCAAATTAAGCAGCGCGCTCCGGCTTGCTCCCGGAGTGCTCCGGCCGAGGTTCCCCTCAAATTAAGCAGCGTGCTCCGGCTTGCTCCCCCTCAAATTAAGCAGCGCGCTGCTTAATTTGAGGGGGAGCAAGCCGGAGCGCGCTCTGGAACCTCGGCCGGAGCACTCCTGGAGCAAGCCGGAGCGCGCTCCGGAACCTCGGACATTGGCGTGTATGTGTATGGCAATGGGTTTTTAATGACATAGGTATACAGATCATGTGGGCCGAAGTCAGGTAAAGACGAGGGCTTCGTGTACTTCCGTACGTCAGTGAACAATCCTGGTGGAAGCAGGTAAACGTCGTTCTCTAAGCCTGCTAACCTCAATTTTTGCAAATACCTCTCCCTCTGCTCGCCCTGTAAATCCCCTACGTCGCTGGATAGTGATGGTGCTTTCTGCATCTCGCTCCTTTTTCTTTTATGTTTTTCGTTTGTCGCCTTCCTCGCATTCAAACTGATTCGAGCCGAAATCCACTACATGTCCAAAATGGTGGTCGCGTTTACGAAGGTCACGTGACTGAAAAGGGTCTATAGAACCCCAAGCTGAAGAAGTCTTTGTCACATGCACACTCAAGCACAGTGAAATTCATCCTCTGCATTTAACACACATACTCAGAGCAGTGGGCAACGCTACGACAGCGCCCGGGGAGCAGTTGGGGGTTCGGTACCTTGCTCAAGGGCACTTCAGTCCGAGGCTGCCTCATGTTAGCCTAACCACATGTCTTTGGACTGTGGGGGAAACCGGAGCACCCGGAGGAAACCCACGCGGACACGGGGAGAACACGCAAACTCCACACAGAAAGGCCCTCGCCGGCCACGGGGCTCGAACCCGGACCTTCTTGCTGTGAGGCGACAGCACTAACCACTACACCACCGTGCCGCCTGAAGCTCAGTAACAAGTGACAATGATTTGTGGTTGCTGAGAAAAAGGGCGTTTCGAACGGACGGAGATTATTATACAAATTATTATCCCCCCCCAGGCGGGGGTATACTTGATCGATAAATTGGATAAAAGGGAACACGAAAACAAACAGAGCTCGTGCTGGGAAGAACTCGGATAAGATTCATTGTATTGTGATTCACATCTCAGCAAAGGATATAAGAAAAAAATAAAACGAACAAAACCACGGCATTATGGTACTTACTGGTGCCCGATCGCTGATCCCCATCATCGCTAATGTAGAAGTGGAAGGACTCTTTAAAAAAAAAATAAAAAATACGAGTTAAACTAGGACTTCTGTTTTGTATGTACAGCTCCATGTTATACTCGTAATAGCAAACAGCAGAACGTCTCAGAGCAGAAGACAGACGGTGATGATAACGCATGGAGCTCACTGTGCTTGGGATGAATCCGATGGCCTGGATCTGAACTTTCCCGGATACAGACAGCGTGTCCACCCTGGCCAGATCTAATCGGTGCTTGTACTCCAGCACATGAGCACCATTTACTGCCACCTGGAGGTAAGAAGGAAAACAGCACAAACACTTCGGAGGTGCACAAAGCCCTATTCAAGCCTGATTAGTTTTATTTGCAGAGATATGATCATTTAAGTGATTACTGAGAAGATCTGTGGCTTTACTCCAGCATGAGCTGGCATTCTGTCAGCCAACCCTGACAAAGTGAAATGACCTGGATTCCTCTGTAAATCTGTTAAAGGTGAACTGAGGTCATTTTTAAACTTGCTTTATTTCTTAATTAACATGTTATTCAATTACGTTTTCGGTTTTAGTAACCTTATATCGTGACTCGTATTGGCAACTAATTGCAATTAAATATTATACTTATCGGCCTATTGGGTTTTTAACCGTGTTGAATTTAGTTCATTTGGTCTACGGCAGGCGTCGCTTATCCGCACGATCTTCACAAGACTTGTGCGAGACTTCGAAACGCGAAGAAGTGTCAGCCAGGCGTCAGCGCCGCCATTTTGAAAACTGTTTTCCAAACGAAATATTGCACAAAAACGAGTTTAAATGACGATTACTGCCTACTTTTCTCAAACTTTCCTGATTGCTATCAGAACAAACAAAACTTCCGGCTTGATTACGTCAGCATTCGAAAGAGGGCGCGCGCGGCTTTTGACAACGTTGGCAGATGTCGGTCACTTTGATTCCCGCTGTACATTTTACTTCCGTCCTACGATGTCTCGCACAGGTTTCAGTGAATCTCGTTTACGGCCATTGCTTTGACATATGGACTGATGGATTACAGAGCACATTTCAAACACTCAGAACTTGCTATAGCAGCGACAAAATAGCGATCAAACATGCATTCCGATATTTAATAAAATGAGATAGAATTTTGATAATAAAAAATTTGCCTTCAGTTCCCCTTTAATCCAACAAATAATTTCCATCCTGACCTTGTACAAATCTTTCTCTACCAGCACGATGATCTCAAAATCTGCTCCCTTCCTCAAGGGCATCTGATAGTGGATCTCTTCTTTACCCCAGTACTCGAGTTCCAGGGTGTTGCACACGATGCAGTTCTTCTTAAAGCGTGGGTTAAAGTGGAACGCAATGTCTGCTCTGGGTTTAGTACTACTGCCGCACATGAAGTCCACCTGAAACCTAAAAAAAAAAAAATTATAATAGAGGGTTGAATTTAAAATTCTTACATTGGCATTTTGCTTTAATTTCACTGGCTTCCCACAATCCCATTAGACTTCATACTGACAGAGGTGCAGCGGGATTCAGCTCTTACTTCGTCTCTAACTAAAGCCACCTATGGAGCACTTGCATGTGACGTCACAGCCGATCCAGATTGTGACAGACGCCATCTTGTCGGTCAAACGCCATATTCCGCCTTCTACTTCTGCTTCTGGGTCTACTTCTGCTTTTACTTCTACCTTTTCTTCTGGAAAACCCTACTATATACAATTCTACTACAACGGCTGCAGCTACAAGCTCTCCCTACCTGTGCACGTTTTTTATGTTTTTTGTGTGTATTTTTGCGTGTTGTTCGTCTGTACCGGACTTCAATATCCACTACAACCGTATGGACTTACTGGACATTGGTTTCCAGCAGAAAATGTCGGTTTGTAGCGATTTCCATCGCATGCACAACATTCCGGACGAGAAAAAAAAAACATTCCGGACGAGAAAAAAAAAAAAACATTCCGGACGAGATAGCGAGACCAGCGGGGTCTCCGTGGATTGTTATTGGAAGCAAAGCGAAGGAGGCGGTGCCAGGAGCGGAAGCAAAAGCGAGGCTGCAGAGCCGGCCTGTTGACTAAGCTCAGAAAACAGCCACTCAAACCTCCACTGCCAAGCCTCTACCTCTCCAACGCCAGATCCATGTAAACAAGACGGACGATTTGGATTACCTTATTCTATAATCGGCTGGTCAGTGCTATACTCAATACTTAAGTGACTTACCCATCCAATGAGGATCCTTGTTTACAAGATGCCACATCTGAGTCGCTGACAAATCCTGAATTTCTGTAAAGATAACTGTCCAGAGATTTATAAGCACGCAGTGCTTCACCACTGAACAGCGAGGGAAAGTTAATGAGGTAATTATACACGTCTGGGTATTCCGCTGGCAGTTCAAAATCCGGTCGTGAAAACTCCGTCCGGTAAGCCATAAGGGTCACAAATCTGTAGATCATTTATTTTAGACATGTATCTAGTTATCTGTTCATTAGAAAAATGAGCCGTGTAGTCCTTCGGTTGAAATTGATCCATTCTGTACACGAGTGCAGCAGTATTCAGCTGTGTTTTTGACCGACAAGATGGCGGTTGTGTACTTTCCGGTCACGTGACTGCAAGATCTCTATAAAGCAGTATTTAGTCCTTTACTTTGTCCAGCTCTCTCACCTCCTCATTCACACACTGCTCCAACAGATAAGGCTCCAAAACTTCAACTTTCATGCTAACACCTCCATCACCAGGTCAGCTCACAGCTCACCAAGTGTGTTATATAACAGATTTGTGTTCTGGAGCTTTGAGTCCAGTGTTTTTTGTCTCCACTATTTCTACGATGGATTTCTCACTAACGTGATGTTAAATGATCCATCCTGATGCCCTACTTCTGGCTGAGGTTTTCATCGTGTCGCTCCTGTCGAGGACGGCCCCATATGGACAGTCTAAAGACACATTTAGAAGGTGGCTCTGGACACTTGCAGTTTTGCTATGATAGCTGAGGACTACAATCACCATGATAACTTTAGGACTGCAGTTCTCATCCCTGGTGAAAAACCTCACAGGATCTTTATAAGGATCCATGAGGATTATCAAAGACCTGCCAAAGATCCTTAAAGATAAGGATCTTTATAGGATCCTTAAAGGATCTTAGAAAGATCTTCATATGCAAAATCATGTGCAAAGATCTTCATAAAGATCTTTGCAAGGATCCCTTGAGGATCTTAAAGATTCAACAAAGATCTTTCAAAGATATTAGAAGGATCTTGTTAAGATCTGTGCTAGGAGCTTTGAGGATGTGATCAGGATCTTTTAAGGATCTTTCTCAAAATCTTCACAAAGTTCCTCCAAGATCCTCAAAGATTTAACAGGGATCCTACAAAGATCTTAAAAGGATCCTTTTCAGGATCTTATAAAGAGCTTAACTGGAATCCTCAAGGGTTTAATCAGGATCTTAAGGATCCTTGTCAAGGTCTTTATGAGCTCTGTGTGAGGATCTTTTAAGGTCCTCAAGGATCTAATGAGGATCTTTCAAATTTTTTTTTAAAATAATCCTAATTCAACAGAATCGGCGAGGATGGAAAAAGATTGAAACTTACATAATTATGATTTGTAAGAATTGGATAAGGAAAGACCATGGAATCCTGAATAGCCAACATCTTAAAACGATCTTTGAAAGAATCTTTCATGATTTGCAAGGTTTTAAAGATCTTGAAAGGATCTCTTGGTCAATCAGTTGACGACTTCTACTGGAAATGTCAGTGTATGTGTTATGATAGCATTAATAAAGAATTGTTTTGTTTGGAGTTGAATGTGATTTTTGTTTTTTTAAGATCCTTGAAGATCTTGGCAAGAAGTTAAAAGATCTTTGTAGATCCTTGAAGATCCTTGAAAGATTTTCAGCAGGGATGAACAGTTTTGCGCTGGGTTCCCTTTTGAGTCTGGTTCCTCTCAAGGTTTCTTCCTCATGTCGTGTGATGGAGTTTTTCCTTGCCATTGTGGCCTCAGGTTTGCTCATTAGGGATAAATTTATTCATTTTAAAATCTTTATTTTTCTGTAAATCTGCTTTGCAGTGATCTCTGTTTGTAAAAGTGCTATACAACTAAATTGACATGACTTAAATCCTGCTGGAAAATAGTGACTGAGAAAAGAAGCTCTTGATCGCAGTGCTGTACGTTTGCAAACTGATGAGAATGTGTACATTTGTTTACTGACCAAACTACTTTAATATAATCTAAATACAAAGAAGTGTGTCATCGCATCACATCACATCAGATCTTTTCACAGAGCCAAACCTACGACATCCTGCATTTAAATTATGCTTAAACTTTATCAATAGGATGAAACTAAATCACTGACCTGTCTGCATCAGCTGGAACAGAGCCTTGGATAAGAACCATCTCACCTGGATGGAGTCCCCCCAGGATGGTTACTGCTATGGGGATGGGCTGAAAAAGCAAATTCAAATGTATTTGTCACACACACAATCATACAGATATACAGAGCACAGCATGCAGTGAAATGCTTACTGCAATGCTCCATAGTCGTGAAGATGGTGACAGAATATTCGGCAGAATATACACAATATACAGAATGTGTATAAATATATGTAGCTCTGGAATATACACAATACACACTGCATAATAATTAAACAAACCACACGCTAAGTGGTTGAAATTTTGAAATTATGGATTCTCTGAGGTGACTGGCATAGTACCATTTTATTCCCAGAGCATGGTATATTAGATTTATCTCCCTCATCAAAAAATTCCAAACTAAAAGTGTTAACTACAAATAATTTTTTCGTGGTCCAGTTTCCATCAAATCATGCGCTCGTGAGCGGTCCAGAAGCCTACAGTCCGGACCCCGGTTACGGACCTTTGGTGACTTGCTCATTCACAACAACAAACATAGTAGCAATTTTTTTGTCAACATTTATTTTCGCATGTCACTATGATGAAAGCACCTGGCTGTATGTCACCGAGATCAAGTTTTTTATTTTTGGAAAATTCCGAGCTCACGTAGCTTGTCAAATAGGTTTTTGTCAAGCTTGTAGCAGGTTTGTTCTAAATATGATTTCCCTTTTGGGTGCTCTCGTTTTCTGTTAGAATTTGGTAAAGAAAAAAAATATATATATTATTTACCAGCTCAAAGTCGGTCCGTATCGTGAAATACCATGACCTCGGCCCAGAAGCCTCGGTCAGTATTTTCAAGACCTCGGTCACGGTATTTCACAATACGGCCCTCCCAGCTGGTAAATTTTATATATATTATATATATATGAATTAGAAATAAACCTGAAAAAATATTATTAGGAGGTCTAACCTCTGCCTCGCTAGGCGTGATCATGAAACACAGAAAAGCTCGCGGAGCCACAGCTGTGACTCGAGTCGGCCGTCGAGCTGAAATTGTGACATCAGTTCATGGTATATCCAGAATACACCATTACTGACTCTCACCATATCCATTCTTTTTTTTTTTTGACATCATGAGATACATTGCTTAATCAATGGTGGAACTAAAGTGGTGCTTGAAAGTTTGTGAACCCTTTAGAATTTTCTATATTTCTGCATAAATATGACCTAAAACATCAGATTTTCACACAAGTCCTAAAAGTAGATAAAGAGAACCCAGTTAAACAAATGAGACAAAAATATTATACTTGGTCATTTATTTATTGAGGAAAATGATCCAATATTACATATCTGTGAGTGGCAAAAGTATGTGAACCTTTGCTTTCAGTATCTTCACAACACATGTTTGTGGAAGTGTATCATGGCACGAACAAAGGAGATTTCTGAGGACCTCAGAAAAAGCGTTGTTGATGCTCATCAGGCTGGAAAAGGTTACAAAACCATCTCTAAAGAGTTTGGACTCCACCAATTCACAGTCGGACAGATTGTGTACAAATGGAGGAAATTCAAAACCATTCTTACCCTCCCCAGGAGTGGTCAACCAACAAAGCTCACTCCAAGAGCAAGGCGTGTAATAGTCAGTGGGGTCACAAAGGACCCCAGGGTAACTTCTAAGCAACTGAAGGCCTCTCTCACATTGGCTAATGTTAATGTTCATGAGTCCACCATCAGGAGAACACTGAACAACAATGGTGTGCATGGCAGGGTTGCAAGGAGAAAGCCACTGCTCTCTAAAAAGAACATTTCTGCTCTTCTGCAGTTTGCTAAAGATCACGTGGACAAGCCAGAAGGCTATTGGAAAAATTTTTTGTGGACGGATGAGACCAAAATAGAACTTTTTGGTTTAAATGAGAAGCGTTATGTTTGGAGAAAGGAAAACACTGCATTCCAGCATAAGAACCTTATCCCATCTGTGAAACATGGTGGTGGTAGTATCATGGTTTGGGCCTGTTTTGCTGCATCTGGGCCAGGACGGCTTGCCATCATTGATGGAACAATGAATTCTGAATTATACCAGCGAATTATAAAGGAAAATGTCAGGACATCTGTCCATGAACTGAATCTCAAGAGAAGGTGGGTCATGCAGCAAGACAACGACCCTAAGCACACAAGTCGTTCTACCAAAGAATGGTTAAAGAAGAATAAAGTTAATGTTTTGGAATGGCCAAGTCAAAGTCCTGACCTTAATCCAATGTAAATGTTGTGGAAGGACCTGAAGCGAGCAGTTCATGTGAGGAAACTCACCAACATCCCAGAGTTGAAGCTGTTCTGTACGGAGGAACGGGCTAAAATTCCTCCAAGCCGGTGTGCAGGACTGATCAACAGTTACCGCAAACGTTTAGTTGCAGTTATTGCTGCACAAGGGGGTCACACCAGATACTGAAAGCAAAGGTTCACATACTTTTGCCACTCACAGATATGTAATATTGGATCATTTTCCTCAATAAATAAATGACCAAGTATAATATTTTTGTCTCATTTGTTTAACTGGGTTCTCTTTATCTACTTTTAGGACTTGTGTGAAAATCTGATGTTGTTTTAGGTCATATTTATGCAGAAATATAAAAGATTCTAAAGGGTTCACAAACTTTCAAGCACCACTGTATTTTATGTCACATGAGCCATCCTTGGCCAGTCCCTACTCGGGAATTTTTTTGATGAGGGATATTGTAGACAATACAGAGAATATGTATAAATATATATTGGACTAAATAGAAAAATTGGTGTGTGTGTGTGTGTGTGTGTTTATACACTGCAATTTTTATCTGTAAATAAGTGAATTTGCACAAAGAGGTACAACTGCAATAGAAACGTACTGTCTCTGTGTGTGTGTCACAAATGATTACATTAGTGTGAAATCACTTTTTGTTTTGTTTTTCTATCATAAATTACATGAAAAGTTTCAGAGTTTCTGAATAAGTATCAGACATGACTGGGTCCAAAGAGCAAGACAAGATAAAGTTTTGTTGTGAAGTTCAATCATTTCAGTAAACTACATTTAGCAGCATTTTCCTTTTAGAGAAACATCATTAAATGATATGCGAGCTTGTTGATATTAAATAAACATTTAATTCACAAACTAAACAGCCATGAAACTGGCCAGAGCTCCAGGAACAACAACTCAAACCACCACCATCATCATCATCATCATCATCACCTCAGCTGAACCTGGCCAGCTAACAAACAACACAACTACATAACTTCAACTATTTATTTAACTACATTAAAACATCACAAGAAACACACATATATAACATCTCCACCGCTCTGTCTCTCTCTCACCGGGTTGAATATCGTCTGCTTCGGCTGTTTTACCGACATTTTGACACCACAGCTTCCGTCTCCGTCCACTAACGGCAATGCTGAACCTCGGGTTCACTCCCAAATCCCTCCCTTCTTCCCTATAAAAGTGCACTACATAGGCTACGAACTAAATGTTTCCGCGCAATACAACGTTCCCTTAAGGAAGCCGTTTGAGACGCAACAAGAGACTTGACGTTCACGTCCTCGTTCTTGTGCAGCAGCCAATGGGAACACGGTGATCCGGTGACGTCACCAAGGCGCAGCGCGAGCGTTTGTTTTCCTCACAATCTCTTCCTGTTTATTGAGTTTAAAGTGACGTCATATTTATAAACTTAGAACTTTGAGCTGTTTAAATATTTAAAACTGGAAAGTGCTTATAAAGAAACAAATTGAAATAAATGTTAAGCAATTTTTTTTTGTCTTAATTACAAATAAAAATAAATTATTTCAAACAAAATAAATTACAATACAAATAATAAAAAAGCTAATAGAAAATATAACACCACCAAAAACATTTTATACTGAAAACTGTAGGTTTATTTAATGTTTTTAATTATTATTATTATTATTATTATTATTATTGAATGCACTTTATATACATGTTAGTTATACAAATGTCAAAATTTCAAGAAAGTATATATAGTGAAGTCACTTACATTTAATCAAATGAAAGATATTTTGGCCAAATTGCAACACAATAAAATCAACTTTAAACCAAATAAAATAAAATACAAATAAAAATCAAATAGATTAAATAAACCAATAAAATAAAAACTGTAGTTAATGATTAATGCATTTAATAAAAATTTAATTTAATGCCTTATTTAAATATATTCAATAGGTTATTAAGTACATTTGATATCATTAATACAAATGTTATTTATGTAAATATTAAAATCAAAAGAAGTTTTATTAAAATGTAAAATAAAATGATCATTTTAAAATAAAAATGCATTTGAATTATTTTTAATTAAAATAAATTTTAAAAAATTTAAAAATAAGCAACAAGTTTTATTAAAATCTCATCTCATCTCATTATCTCTAGCCGCTTTATCCTGTTCTACAGGGTCGCAGGCGAGCTGGATCCTATCCCAGCTGACTACGGGCGAAAGGCGGGGTTCACCCTGGACAAGTCGCCAGGTCATCACAGGGCTGACACATAGACACAGACAACCATTCACACTCACATTCACACCTACGCTCAATTTAGAGTCACCAGTTAACCTAACCTGCATGTCTTTGGACTGTGGGGGAAACCGGAGCACCCGGAGGAAACCCACACGGACACGGGGAGAACATGCAAACTCCGCACAGAAAGGCCCTCGCCGGCCACGGGGCTCGAACCCGGACCTTCTTGCTGTGAGGCGACAGTGCTAACCACTACACCACCATGCCGCCCCCGTTTTATTAAAATATTAAAACCAAAAGAAGATACCCAAAAAAGGTAAAGACTATATGACTGTAAAGTCTTTGGCACCCTAATGGTTTTAAATAAAAAAAATGTTGTTCTAGATGTTTATTTCATGATATATGCACTATTGAGTCAGCACAAAACATTTTTCAAGTTCCAAGCATGACATTTAACAACAACAACAACAACAACAACAACAATTCAAACAAAATATTTGTGTCAGTAAATAAAGTAATGTGTACAGTGGTGCTTGAAAGTTTGTGAACCCTTTATAATTGTCTATATTTCTGCTTAAATATGACCTAAAACATCATCAGATTTTCACACAAGTCCTAAAAGTAGAGAAAGAGAACCCAGTTAAACAAATGAGACAAAAATATTATGTTTGGTCATTTATTTATTGAGGAAAATGATCCAATATTACATATCTGTGAGTGGCAAAAGTATGTGAACCTCTAGGATGAACCAGTGATTTCAAGGTGAAAATAGAGTCAGGTGTTTTCAATCAATGGGATGACAATCAGGTGTGAGTGGGCACCCTGTTTTATTTAAAGAACAGGGATCTATCAAAGTCTGATCTTCACAACACATGTTTGTGGAAGTGTATCATGGGATGAACAAAGGAGATTTCTGAGGACCTCAGAAAAAGCGTTGTTGATGCTCATCAGGCTGGAAAAGGTTACAAAACCATCTCTAAAGAGTTTGGACTCCACCAATCCACAGTCAGACAGATTGTGTACAAATGGAGGAAATTCAAGACCATTGTTACCCTCCCCAGGACTGGTTGACGAACAAAGATCACTCTGAGAGCAAGGCATGTAATAGTCAGTGAGCTCATAAAGGACCCCAGGGCAACTTCCAAGCAACTGAAGGCCTCTCTCACATTGGCTAATGTTAATGTTCATGAGTCCACCATCAGGAGAACACTGAACAACAATGGTGTGCATGGCAGGGTTGCAAGGAGAAAGCCACTGCTCTCCAAAAAGAACATTGCTGCTTGTCTGCAGTTTGCTAAAGATCACGTGGACAAGCCAGAAAACTATTGGAAAAATGTTTTGTGGACAGATGAGACCAAAATAGAACTTTTTGGTTTAAATGAGAAGCGTTATGTTTGCAGAAAGGAAAACACTGCATTCCAGCATAAGAACCTTATCCCATCTGTGAAACATGGTGGTGGTAGTATCATGGTTTGGGCCTGTTTTGCTGCATCTGGGCCAGGATGGCTTGCCATCATTGATGGAACAATGAATTCTGAAATATACCAGCAAATTTGAAAGGAAAATGTCAGGACATCTGTCCATGAACTGAATCTCAAGAGAAGGTGGGTCATGCAGCAAGACAACGACCCGAAGCACACAAGTCGTTCTACCAAAGAATGGTTAAAGAAGAATAAAGTTAATGTTTTGGAATGGCCAAGTCAAAGTCCTGACCTTAATCCAATGGAAATGTTGTGGAAGGACCTGAAGCGAGCAGTTCATGTGAGGAAACCCACCAACATCCCAGAGTTGAAGCTGTTCTGTACGGAGGAACGGGCTAAAATTCCTCCAAGCCGGTGTGCAGGACTGATCAACAGTTACCGCAAACGTTTAATTGCAGTTATTGCTGCACAAGGGGGTCACACCAGATACTGAAAGCAAAGGTTCACATACTTTTGCCACTCACAGATATGTAATATTGGATCATTTTCCTCAATAAATAAATGACCAAGTATAATATTTTTGTCTCATTTGTTTAACTGGGTTCTCTTTATCTACTTGTAGGACTTGTGTGAAAATCTGATGATGTTTTAGGTCATATTTATGCAGAAATTTAGAAAATTCTAAAGGGTTCACAAACTTTCAAGCACCACTGTACATATTAAACACACACACACACACACACACACACACACACACACACACACACAGTAAAAGGTCTGTTGGATTTTACCTGCAAAAACAGAAGTGAGTGTGACCGTCAAAGTCACCAGAAGAACCGTGGCAGATTCTCCAAGATGTTCAGTAACATTTACCAACCAATTTCCTTATAAAACTGCACTAAGTAGCCGTGTGACTATTTTTTTTAAAGCAAAGTGTTGTCACACCAAATACTGACTTTGTTAAGTTTATTACTGTTTCGGGGAGAGCAGGGAGACCTGGGACATGTTTTCAGCTTTTGCAGATTGTGTGAAATTCTTTGCAGGTCGCGTCACATTCATGCTGCATTAGAGAGGATTTACCTCTGATACCCTCTGACCACAACATCAGCTTCTCAGCTTGTGGCCTTCAGGCTTCACTTTTTCTGTCATTATTTTCTGCAGGGAGACATGAGACAGTGAGGGGAGACATGGGACATTATGTTGGGGGACTTGGGACAAAAATAAACTCCCTCGGCCGACATGTTTAATTTTTATTTATTATCAAAACTTGCCCCGTATGAACTGTATGAACACACAATGCTGGTACAGCAATAGAAAAATGTCCGTTTTCCCAAAACCTGACACAACAAAACAGTTCCACTCTCAAGAAGGAATGAAATAAGTTTAATCCTCATGCTGGGACACGCCCACATTTTTAACAAATAATTTTAAAAGCAATTTTATGTTTATAAACCACAAGAAGAAAACGCCTGTAACATGATGAACTGTCTCAACTCTCCCCATCTGGGCATTTTGAAAAAAATAAATCCTTAAATGTTTTCCCCAGAATTTAAGTTTAATAAATAATACTCTATACGGTAACTCTGGGCTACAGACTTTAATTCCGAACAAATCCTGATTTCCCCAGAGTACATTACACTCCAGCACGGAGGTGGACTGAAGGAGGAAATACACGTTTTGGTTGACAAAAATATTCAACTGCACAAACCTTACTGCAGAGTAAGGTAGTTCATGGCTCCAAAGGAAGTAGGTTCTGGTTCTGGTGGGCTACAGCATAAACACCACAGATGGGATATAATATGCAGGTGCAAGTCGACTGAGCGGGATATTAATTTTTGAACAGGGATTTTCGGATGATGTTACCCAGATCACCTGCCTGCATTCTGGATCTAAAAGTGTCTATGGTGGGGGCATCGCCAACATTTGCTGGGAGGCCATTCCAGTGTGCAAGTGTCCTTGGGAATAGTGAATATTTGTAACAGTCCTTATTAGCTGACATTTTGTCAAATGACTTGGCTGTATTTTTCCTTGTTGATGCTCCTTGTGTAGATGGCTGAGTTTGGTATGAGTCTGTGTCCAGGGCAATGAACTTGTTCACTGATTTGTAGATGAGTGTCAGCCTCTGAACCGCCGTCCTGTGTTCTAATGTTCCCATTCCCAGTCTTCCAAGTAGTGTTCGGGAATCAGACACAGTCTCAGTGTTTAAGTCTCGGCTGAAAACAGATCTGTTTCGTCAAGCCTTGTGTTAATGGTGTTTATGGAGGATCCTCAGACAGAGTGTTTTGGTAAACTGGGATGTATGGATGCTGTCAGTCCCCACTCGCTTGCTCACTCGAGTTTGTTGACGGTGTAGTGGCTGCTGCTTTATGTCCCGGGGCTCCCTCATGCCTGTGTTACCTTCTGGCTCTCTCCTTTTAGTTATGCTGTCATAGTTAGTTGCCAGAGTCCCTGCTTGTACTCAGTGCAATATGTATACTGTTCCTACTTATTCAGGTGACATTGGGCATACCTAACAACCTGTGTTTTCTCTCACCCCCCCCCCCCCCCCCCCCCCCCCCCCCCAGATCCGTCCCTCTGAGTTACATGGAGTCAACAGGAAATCTTTTGGTGGAGAGGGTGGAGACCTCGACTGGCTATCATAGCCTGCAGGGAATCAGCCGTCAGACATTCTGTCGCATGCCCCAGACCCGGTGAAATGTAACTGAATTGTCTTGGGCAGCCCTAAGGGTCCCATCTGCATCCCATCATTGCTGAGGAGTGTGCTCCCATCACCCAATCAAGCATCCAGCCAGAGCAGGTCATGATATATTTTTTACCATATTAACATGCCATTGTTGTGTGTTATGCCTGATGTCAAGACTCTCATCTCTGCGAGCCTACCACACAGATTTAATACTTGTGTCATTTTTAGGGCATACCTAACAACCTGTGTTTTCTCCCCCCACACACACACAATCTGTCCCTCTGAGTTACATGTTGATCCTGGGATTGAGATGCTGGCCTCTTCTGCCCCTCGGACCTGCTTGATCCATCCTGGTGCCCTGTGTCTGGTCGGAGTTTTATCGCATCGCTCCTGTGGAGGACGGCCCCATGAGGACAGTTGTAAGTCACACCTGGAGGACGCTCTGGACTCTTACAGTAATGCTTTTATGGCTGAGGACTACAGCTGACTTGCTAACTTTAGGACTGCAGTTGTCATAAACAGTTTTGCACTCAAGTTTCCATCAATGAAGAGTTTATAACATCAACGAAACTGACTTCATGTTAAAACTGTTAATATTATAGTCAGGCTGTCTGTTGTTGCCCAAATGAGGATGGGTTCCCTTTTGAATCTGGTTCCTCTCGAGGTTTCTTCCTCATGTCGTCTGAGGGAGTTTTTCCTTGCCACCGTCGCCACAGGCTTGCTCATTGGGGATAGATTAGGGACAAAATTAGCTCATGTTTTAAGTCGTTCAAATTCTGTAAAGTTGCTTTGCGACAATGTTTATTGTTAAAAGCGCTATAGACCCTTTTCAGTCACGTGACCTTCGTAAACGCGACCACCATTTTGGACATGTAGCGGACTTCGGCTTGAATTGGTTTGAATGCGAGGAAGGCGACAAACGGAGAACATACAAGAAAAAGGAGCGAGATGCAGAAAACACCTTTGCTATCCAGCGACGTAGGGCATTTACAGGGCGAGCAGAGGGAGAAATAACAACAGTAACGACACATTAGCAACGCCGTACAGAAATAACGGTTTATGGCACAAACCCTTTCGGTTCTCGCTCATCTAGCTGCTACAATGACTGCTTAGACTGCAACAATAATACCTAACACACATTTAAGTACCCGTCGTAAAGACGTGAAACTCGTCGAGTGACGAGTGTGTTCATTGATCAGCTAACACAATCTAAAAGTAGACATACCATCACACTGCCCTGGCGCTGTGTACAGTTTACCTTCTACGGTTTGTGCACTCACTAGTTGCCATTACTTTCTCCAACCGTTGTTACAGATTACAGGGAACGGCCTGGATTTAAGAGACAAATACATGTTCCTCTTATTTTGAACACTTATTTGTAGGCAGTGCTTAATTTGTAAAGTGGGAGGTCCCGGAGCGCAGAGGATGAGCGGCTCCGGTGTGGGAAAAAAGAGGGGGGGAGGGGGGCGCGGCGCGGCGCTTCTGGGCATGTTTTGTAATAACACTGCAAATTAAGTTCATCTGCAGATATTTTGTGGATGTCGTTTCATGAGAGAAATCACCAATAAGACAGATATCAAAATCAGACATTAACACTAAATAAACTTGCATTTTTTAATTTAATTATTATTATTATTATTATTATTATTATTTTTTTTTGTTACATAGTCAAAAGAGGTGTCGGATCACCGGATCCAGTGTAAATAGCTGCCGGAGCCAACGCCCGAGGTTCCGGAGCGCGCTCCGGCTTGCTCCCCCTCAAATTAAGCGCTGTTTGTAGGACACTGCCTCTGATCTGTCCTACAGTCTACCAACAGCAAAGGAACACAACGCTAGCTAATGTCGTTAGCTAATAGCTACTACAGAAGAACAAAGAGGTTACAATGGGTTATTTTAGCCTATTTGGTTACACACTCGCCGCCACAGAATGTTAACAGCAATGTAATCCCTTTTCTGGCTAATTTTATTCGTCTTACCTCCAACAAAGTGGTCACTACACAAGCATTGGTATGCCGCTATCCATCTTCTCCGTCGGTCAGCATCTACCGGGATCCGATAAAATGATAACCCTTGCCTTGTTTGTTGATGGTTACTACATCCAGGTGCACAACAATATAGTGGCATGATGGAAGTCTTGCTGAAAATAAACACTTTCTTTGCTGCCGTTCCTCAATGCTGGCTGTGGTAAACTACTGGTAGTACATGTCCAAAATGGCGGCTGCGTTTGTCGTGACGTCACGTGAAAAGGGTCCATACAAATAAACTTGACTTGACTTGACACTTGAGATAGTTGAGCATTTCCATTACACTAGCCTTTTTCTTATTGTTGTTCAAGATGAATCTGGCTGAGCGTCTTTGAGCTCCCTCCAGTTGAGAGATGTCGTCTTTTTGATAAGGATCCTGTACCGTTGCATGATATTCCAGTCGGGGTCTTACTAGGGTTTTTTATGCAATAGCTTTTACATTTGGGGCGCAACTGTGCAAATTCCTGCGAAGTAGTCCAAGATTTTGGCTTGCCCTTGAAATCACTTTCTGAATGTGGTTTGCCCAGCTTAGTTTGTCATTTAATTCGACTCTGAGATAAGTACGGTATGGTTTGATACAGTTTCTAAAATCAAATCCCCCATCCTGTAATCTGAGTTGATTGGTTTTCTTTTATGGGTTTTGCTCAGGTGACCAGATTTCTGAGAATAAAACTGGGGACATGTTCGATTCAGCCATGAAAATATCATTAAAACATCTAATGTTTTCATCGTTGTAATAAAAAGGGGGAACATTTCTGTTTTTCATGTATTTTGATCATGCATTGCATAAAAACTGGGATTTCCCTCGCTGAGTGTGCTGGAGGCCGATTCTGCACCTGCTTTAAGTTCACATTCATTAAAAATAACATGAAAATCTCTGGTATGGGTACATAGTTTAGATTTATAGACTCTTAAATTGTAGGCTAGCTGAAATAGATGTTTTAGACCCATGACAGTAAATATATTAAATTAATTACCATATATGCCCCTAGTAATGGACAATATATTTAAAAATATACAAAACACACAACACAATTTAAATAAACTTTACTTCAATCCAAGCAATTTCAAGGTATGGTATTATTATTATTATTATCAGGGCTCGAAATTCGTGGTGCTCCGGTCGCCCGAGGTGACTTAATTTGTCATTTGGCGGGTAATTCCTGTCACTAGGCAGCCCGGCTGGCTAGATGAAAATAAAAAATATATATGAAGCGAAGATTCAGACACACTGTCAACTAAAGCCGCCACATATTAAGCATGTGCCGTGTCTGTGTTAATCGATGTGTTTATCGGCAGGACGGAAAATACCGAAGAATTCCGAATCATATTGTGTATGAGTCAGGCTGTCGTTTTTTTCACTACTGCACATGCATATAACGCATCTCGCTGAATATCGCGGTAATCACGTGTAGTATTGGACCAGGTGGATGGAGCACAGAAGCACGGCAGGCTAGAACTGAGTTCTCAATTAACTATTTATTGCTAACTTTTCAGCCTTTTATCACTTCACAGCCACGCGCGCGCGCGCACACACTCTCTCTCTCTCTCTCTCTCTCTCTCACACACACACACGTGTTCTGGTTGGGGAGAGAGAGAGCGCTCCCTTTCTCTGCTCTCCTCTCCTTTTAAAGGGCGTGGTCACTGGGGAAGACACACAAACAGGTTAATCCCCATCAGGTGCAATGATTCCACCACTTACCTTCCCTGTCTCCGCCCTCCATTCACAGACTGATGCTTGGCCACGCCCCCGCTGCCATATCACGTTATCAAATTCAATAGATGTGGCCACATTATTGCACATTTAAACACGTGTTTTTGTTGTTGTTTACATCTACATCTGCCAAAGCTATGTTGCGATGTGGAATTTTCTGAAAGGTGTACAGAAACCGCCAGAGACGGGGACAAAGCGACCTCGGTCTGAAGAGGAGAAACGACAAAGGACTTATAAGCAAGCGTGGGAGCAGGGTAGGCCTTGGCTGCGATATGATTTTTATGGAATAATTAATTTTTTTCAAGTTGATTCCTAGTCAATATGAAGCTCCTAATGCTTTCTCTCTCATAAATGGTGAAATACAGAAAGCATGTTGGACATATTTTGGGTGCTATAGTCATGATAGTAAGTATATTTGTTTTCAGTACTCACACACCAAATTGCCAAGTTTTCTAATATATTATTATTTGTTGATATTATATTATGGTGCTCTGTGTTGTTCTCATTTATGTATTTAACAACAGGATCAAAATACTCGGGTCTTGAAATAAACGCACATTAGTCATGAACAATGGTAACGACTCTCTTTTGCGTTATTTTCGACAGAAGTAAAATTCATGCATGAACAAATTTTGGCGAGTTGATTTTCTGTTTGGCGAGTTACTTTGGCAGGTAACTAGTCCGGCTGGCTGGTGAAAAAAAAAAAGAATTTCGAGCCCTGATTATTATTATTATTATTATTATTATTATTGAGGATACAAATGATTCCCGATCTCCCGTTGCCTACATTGTAGCCATAGCTGCATTGATTACCCCGCCTAAATGAGTAGCCTTCATTAGAACGTGTAGTCTGTTACACATCACAACAAATTATACAGATTTCTGACACTTTGGTAACATTACCATAAACCTACAGCTTTACATAACCAGCTACCCTGTGGGAAAACACACCAATTTGTGTGTAAGTTAGCTTATGGCATTGAACTGTTCCAATTTTTCCTCAGCTGGATTTCTGTTACAGCAACGCGATATCGAGCAACAACTTCAGCTGACTGACTGGTGCTGCACTGAGCTTTCTCCTGCTAGCGTTAGCCGCAGTAGGCTACAGTTTATTCAATCAACCGCTACATCTCAATACAGAGTGACAAGCAATGTTATGCCATATACAACATTACAAAATGTAGCTTACACATTTAAAGGCTAAATAACATCGATGACAAACAATGTCACTTAGGCCTACAAGAAAACCCAGAGGAAAAGAAAATTTAAAAAGAGATCTCAAAAATATTTCATTTACTTCTCCTAGACAACTATGAGATCTGTGTGACACCAAACTGAGACTAAGGGTTATTTCTCCTGTGTCTCATCTTTTTCTCCAGAGCAATAAGATGCTCTAAATCTCAATTTAGTCTCCTTTTAAGTTTCAGACGAGATCTCAACAAGCTCTAATATAATTCTCAGAGTTTCTCGACTTAGATCAATGTTTTGGTTGTTTTTAATCATGTTGACTTTATTGTAAAGCTGCTTTGCGACAATGTTTATTGTTAAAAGCGCTGTACA
Organism: Neoarius graeffei; assembly: GCF_027579695.1. NCBI lineage: Eukaryota > Metazoa > Chordata > Actinopteri > Siluriformes > Ariidae > Neoarius > Neoarius graeffei. Next base: position 118,046,234 of record NC_083571.1, on the reverse strand, counting down.
AATAAACTTGATTTGATTTGATATTGTAATCCACATGATTTTTTTAAAATTATGTATTACTGTACTCAGAATGAATTGATTGAAAATGTATGATTGTAGGCTGCAAAGACCTTCTGCTTTTATATTAATTATATTTTCTATGAATAATTTTAAGTATTCCAATGCATGTAATTCAGGTTTTTTTTCATGAACCACATAAAAGGCAGGCTTTCGTCTAAACCGGGGAACAGGGGCGCTGCGCCCTCTTACTCTCGGCGTGCGCCCTCTTACCGAAATGCCGATTGAACCCCAAGTCACACTTAGGCCATGCACTTGTATGCTACTGCACAACATGCAATCTCTCAAAACGATCTTTTCTCCGTGAAAACATCCCAACAACACCACGTGACAATGTGTCTGATCATCAAATACGTTATAATTACTCCATAAATATTCCAATCATAGTAGATACACTGCCAGACGATGCAAAAACGATCCGAATTGGCGTTTTCCAGACTGAGGCGCCATGTTTGTTTACTTGTCGCAGCTGCTCTCGCGAGATTTGACATGGGTTACATACAAGGTCAGCTGACTTGTAGAGCGAGATTTCTCGAGACTGAATGACCTTTCACCCACCGGCGCGGGAGCTTTTGAGAGAAGTAGTTCGCGAGTTGTTTTTGTTGACACTTGGGCATTTAAAGATGTCACCCCGCGGCACGAAACGGAAGAAAGCCAAAGACTGTCTGGGGCAGAAGATGATTACTTCTTTCTTTTTCAATGTTGACAGACAATTTGTTACAATTTCCCTCTCAGATACTCAGAATGTCCCATTGGAGCCTCAATTTTTCAAAGGCTTCGCACAGCGGGGGGGGACAACCGGCACCATCTCCCCCCCCCCGCTTTGCTCCCTCGCCATGGTGAGCGCCCTCATACTAAATTTTTCTAGAAAAAAACCTGAAAAGGTAAAATAAAAACAGTAATTTATTGGTAATTTGAGAGCAATAAAGTTACTATTTCAACAAAGTCCAATATCAGAATATAGCACTTTTTATCACTTAAAAATACTACAACCACTACCATTGCCTCCAATAGCGAACACATTTGTGAAAATAGTTAGGAAAATAACTATCAAAACAGTAAACAGAAAGCCACACTTTTGACATTTGCATTGCGGAAATTTATTTTACAAAATGCCAACAAAAACCAGTATAACAATATGTTTCACTGGACATCTCAAAAGCAATAATCTAACAATATTAGTACATGGAAGATTGCACTTATCACAGTCTTTCAAGATCATAAAACTATATTAGCATCCAACAATGTAGCTTTTAAGACCAAGAAAATACATTTCAGCTGTATCAAAGTTTAACTGCCAAAAACTCAGACCATTAGTGGCGTCAATGTAGTATATTCAGATGTCTGTATCTTCTCATGTTAAGCCCCAAAGTGACCTATTTGTGTGGCAATAGATTAATAAAACTATTGAGATCACTGACATTTGTCTTGGTATGGCATCACAATACTATCTGCCCATCAACTTGAGACTTTACATTTTCAGTAAGGAATTTCTACTAGTTGGAAAAATCATGGGCTCTTCTGTTCACAATAAGATCATGTCTTTGAGTTCATAATATGTTTAGTCCCTTTCAAGTTTGTTAGGGAAATGTGCAGCAAACACAATACCAGGCATTGAGGACAAATCAATGAACATCAACTTTCCCAAAATACTTTCAAGTCCAACTACTGTCCTTTTTACAGGAACTTCCAAGAGGCTCACAATATGGAAACATGTCCCACCTGTCAAAGTGTCCCTTAGAAGATTTATGCCTGCAACTGCAAATTCATTCACAAATACAAGATTTATCTCATTTTGACCTTCACTGGTTTCTTTGTAGGAACACAATAATTCAATCTGGCCATATTTGATCTGCATACCATCACAAAATAACACTGTGGAATTGTTCCGTCTTTTGGCTTTGACATACTGCTTGGAAGTGTAAACCGTTTTCCCTATTTGAGCTCTGTTATATGCCTTGACAACATTAGTATATAAAACCTGACCAAGAAACTGTTCCAGAAGAGACATATCATCAGTCTCAAGACATCTGTTGAATGATGCCCCTATCATGGCCACACTATTGACAATATTAGTAGCTTGATAACTAATGCCATTTGTCATTCTGGCCAAAAACTCGGTAGCTACTGTGTTCAGCTTTATGTTTTGTGTGATGCTAGGGAGAGATTGTATAGTCTTTACAGCATTAACCATTTGGACAGGTATATTCTGGGTCCCATGTATAAGACGAAGTAAGTACCCATTTTTGTCTTCAAAGTGAAAGCAAGAGTGTGTCCACAGAGGTCCAAGAGCTCTTACACTATCTGCTAAATGGACAAGTAAGTGGATATTGGCTGTCATGTATCGTTCACCATAAAGTCCACTCATTTGAGAACAGAAATTCCAAAGTAGTTTTTCAGCATGATCTATTTGCACAGGGGTTATTGTCTCCATCATAAGAATGAAGATCGCTTCACTAAGGAGCAGGAAATGGTTGTAGTACAGGCCTGCAAGAATGCCCCGGAATACAACTGGCCCGAAAAACAGCAAAATGGACCGATACTCAGATGCTTTAAAGAACATTCTGTGAGAGGACACAGAACGAGGAAATCTGATCAAAAATGGCGGTCTTATTTCTTTCATGCGTTTGTCAACTTCTCTGACTGACCTAACCATACTGAATGCACATCGGGAAAACTCTGTGGAAAACCACAAAAACATCAATAGACGCATTACTCCCAGTAGTACAGAGTGCATATAGTCTATACCTGTACCCAAGACCAAATCATAGTTTTTTAGTCTACTGAGAAAGGTAGGTCCCTTCACCCCACGTACAATGCTGTTGGAATCATAGGCCATCTTGGCATTATCTACAAACCCCTTGTGGGTACGAGGCGGGCCTTTTGGATCTGTCCTCTGGAAAGGAAAGGCATGGACATGACCTCTTTCTCCTGTCTTTACTGTTTGACCTGGCTGTTCACACTTTAGACACCCAAACTGTCCATTGAATTGAACAGTATTAAGTACCAATGCTTTTGCAGGCAAATCGCAGGTCCCTGCAATGGTAAAGGCTTTGCATATGAAAGGCTCTTGAGCTCCTGCAAACTGAACAGAAATTCCATCTCTTTCGATTTTGTTCAGAGTGTCACATAGTGGTTCAAGGAATGTCAACATTGACGGCTTTGAGTCCCCAAACCAAAGACCTGCAAATATCATGTTTTCTCGTTTAGTGCGTTCAACAAAGTTTAACTCGTTTATGACACAATAAAAAGGCCACACAGAAAACTTTGAAGACTTAAAAATGGGTATGCCATCAGTGTTCCACATTAAAGAAATGTTTCTGGAATCACTGAGAGGCCCATTACAAGTAGTCAATTTCTGATAGGCTTCTCCATCATATATGTCCTCAATACTGTCATGACACTTTTTATGTCTATTAAACCTGAACATAAGTTTTTCTTCAAAACCTTCCTTAGCAAACAATCTCTTCACCTGTGCTTCAATGGGAACCTCAATGAAATAGGAAGTTGACCCCTCCATCAACACATTGGCTTCACAGGTTTTACACTGGTTCTCTGTACTCTCAACAGTCATGAAGCATGCACTACAGTATTTGTGCAAAAGCGGAGAGGAGGAATCATCAAAAAATTTCTTAAATTTGTGTAAATTCTGAAGACATTCAGTCTGGATATCAGAGGGGCAGTGCAGAGAGATTAGTGTAAGCAAGTCACTGAGAGCTTTTCCTGTTATTTTGTGTCTATTTGCAAAAGTCATTATGAGGAGAAGACTCTCTGCAACAGAAATTGGCGCATCTCTGTAAATTGGACGATCTCCAGTGTTTGTAGGGCTTTTGGGTTCTGTTCCCTCCCCTTGGTTTAGCTCTAAACCATCCTCAAATGATAGGTCATCATCAAATGACAGGTCATCGTCAAATAACACATTTTCATCTAAAGTCCCTTCTTCAACAAATTCAGGTAGGTGATCAACAAATGTATCTATGTGAAAAGGCTGTTCAGGCTCTGATTCAACATTAAGTCCAGAGTGATGCATCTCACTTGTGTGTCCATTGCACTGGGATGGATGGTTGGTGTTATGGAGGTCACACAAATTTGTGTTCGAAGAGTCTTCCAGATTCGCAACGTCATCAGCTTCCAGATTAGCGGAACTGGTCTCTTGCTCGGTGCGGCAGTCATCTGACCTCGAGTTTGTTGATTCTAGAAAAAAAATTCCCAATGTATTTAGCAAATTTTTTTTCTTATAGCAATGACTCATTTACACCAATTGTTGAAAAGCAGTATCGGCGCATTTATAGCTTACTAGACTAGACATGTTTATTTTTCATTATACTTCTGCTAAACACATTACTAATTACTAGATTATTAAAGTGTTATAGTCACCTGAGCTGCCAGTAAAACCTTGACTAACCAAGTGAGGTTCACAAGTCTCACATAAGTAACAGTGATTTATTGGATACATTAACTTTTCTTTGAAATAACACTGCAGTCGATCAAAATTTAAAGCTTTACAACATGCAATTTCTTACATGTCTAACAGAGTTGTTTACATTTTTGCACATTCGTTACCTCTGTTCTCCAGTCCTTGTGTGTCCGGCTGAAAACAGAGAATAATACATTTAACATATTTAATACTTGCATGCAATTTTATTAGGCATACCTGGGTAAAATCAATGCAGTATATGACAAATCCTGCTATAAATCCCCCTTTCATGTGGATTAAAATGTTAATATTTTATTGAATCTGTTTGAGAGGTGATACTTCAGTGTCAAAACTATAAGTAAATTACACATATATTTACATGTACTGTGTACCGGAAGTGGGCTGATTATTGACACGGCCGATTACCAGATCTGATATTAACCATTTATCTGACTATCTGCATCAGTTAAATCATTTAGATAAATTAATTAAAAAATGTGGTGCTTTGGCTCTGATGCTTCATACAATCTGTAAGGTAAATAAAAACTACAGTAATCAGATAAATGTAGTGGAGTAAAAAATAAAATATTTGTCTCCAAAATGTAGTGGAGTGGAAATATTAAGTGGCAAGTTCAGTACCAACACTTGAGTAAATGTACTTATATCCAATCAATGATTGGATATAAGTACATTTACTCAAGTGACAATAAACAAATAATAAAATGTAAATTTCCTTACCTTTCTTCTGTATCTTTTGCAAATATTTTGTTGGCTCTTCACTCTTCTCCTCCAGCGTGAGTTGTGCCTCTGTGCCATTTTCAAATGAAAATCAAACGAGTTGCATTTGGCGCGAACAAGTTGTGAACTTTTAACCCAGTAGATGATGCAGCCCTAACGTCAACATTTCATTGGGAGAGCGCGCCATCAGTCACAAATGCTGCATCATGATTGGTCAATTGACATCGGTCTGACTGACGTAAAGTCTTACGTTATGGTTGGAGTGCGGGAAGGAGAGCTGGAGGAAGAACCGTTACGGGACGTAAAAGAAGGTAAGCGACATCTTTGTCAAGCGTAATTTGGGTAAAACTTTGTAAAAATTTAGATGGCGTGTGTTTATGTTGGTTCAGATACTTTTTTTTTTGAAGAAACTGGTCGGCATATGTAGCAAATAGTGAAGCTAGCTAGTGAGGCTATAGGCCTCACTAGCTAGCTTCATGTGCTAGCTTCATGGCCACATGTGGCCATGAACTTGTTATGATTAGCTAACATTAACTGGTAACTTATTGCGGTAATATCTTTATGTAAAGAATATGCACTTTGGGATTATTTTTTTTCACAAACAGTGAAGTGAGTAATATTGAACTCCATTGAAAAAAACTTCAAATTAACACAACGATGATTGTGATGGATCGCCTGCTAGCCGGTCATTTAAGTTACATTGTTACCGAAATTAGTCCATATTTACCTACAAAATATGTGCCGAATTACATTGAAGTGGCTAATGAATATTATTTTTTCAGTATTATCCATGTTGTTTATCCTAAGACTGCTCTAAACAAGACTTGTTGTAAATGGTGTATGTTTATAAGGGAGCAGGCAGCTGGACAGAGTTCAGTATCTCCAGCACACACCTCCAGCGTTTCAGAGCAGATCATACTGCTTATTGTTTCATGACTTAAACATAATTTTATATACTTATTCATGTGTTAATTCTTCAGATTTCTGTGGGTGGTTAATCATATTTAATTTTATATATATATATATATATATATATATATATATATATATATATATATATATATATATATAAAATAATTAGCAAACAAGACAGCAAGTCTGATTTGGTGATCAAATCTTACCATAAAAGTATGATTTTTGGCAATTAAGATATTTGCATTGGAGCCTCATGCATATTTAAAGTGCTTGCTGTGGCCAAAATTGTAATGTGTTGAAATTTAAGAGGATATGTCCTCTTAAAGACCATGTTTTTCAGTTCCTGAGTTGTCTGATATGGTTACAGTAACACATCTCTGTATCCAAATGTTTCAACAAGATGCTGTACCAAATTATGAGATATGACATGATAAAACTAAATAAGACATTGAACCACCTTTTTAAATAATTAAAATGTATTATACTTTTATGTATTTAACAGAATGGATGGCCCAGCAGGAAATGCCAAAAAAGAGATGCCCAAAAGAGTGCGATACCCACCGAAGAAGTTGCGTTTTTATGAACCAGACCCTGGCTCACCCAAAGATGACTCCGATGGTAATTATTTCACTACACGGCTTAGCTAATTTTTGGCGTGATTGTCATTTCTAACTTACTTTGGACACTATAATAACCAAAATCTTTGACAGTCTCTGGTCTCTTATAACTGGGATTATTATTATCAATATATTGGCAGCTTCAGCCACAAACATTGATTTACAGGATTTTTTTTTACTAAATGTCAAGAAAGGCGAGAGTAACCCCCACTTGAAACTGTATACATTTTAGTGACAGAATTTTACAACTCTATTGGTCAAATTATCACTACGTTTGGGGCTGGGAAATTGATTTAAAAAACGTTATTTCTAGGGGTGCAACGGATCAAAAACTCACGGTTCGGATCGTTTCGCAGATCAGAGTCACGGATCGGATCATTTTTCGGATCAGCAAAAAAAAAGACAAAAATAACTTTGTCTTTTGTTTATTATGTAAAACACTTACGGTCGAGTTAGTACATGGTAAAAGTAATTAGGAAACGTAACAATAGCACTTTGTTTATTTGCAGAGATGAGAATTTTCCGTGGAGCCGCGGAATTCCAAGTTTTTCCCGCTGAAAATGTCATTTTTGTGAAACGTGTAAATCCGTTGAGAAAATTTCGGGGGGTCGGCGCGAGGCGAGGCTTGTGGTGGCACAAGCAGGCAGGACCGACCGCCCACCAGCATCTTTCGCAGGAATGAGAATTTTCCGCCAATTGGCGGATTTCCGACTTTTTCAGACCAAAATGATCGTTTTTGAGATCGATGTAAATCCTTTGAGAAATTTTCGGGGTGTGTGTGTATGGTTAACGATCTGTGGTCACCTTATAACGCAGACATCCTGAGTCTTCCGCATATTGATAGCGGCTCCCTGATGCCCGCAAATTGGAGAATATCTCCCAGAATCTAGAGCAAGCGAGCAAGAGCGTGCATGCGCAACATTGTCTACCTCGCGCATCTTAGAATGTGCGCATATGACAGAGTGCGAGAGAGAGACTGCGTGTGTGCCTGTTCATGTAGCGCATGCTAGACAAAGAGCATCCTGATTGGGTTACTCAGCAAAATAAGCCAATCAGCTTTCAGTATGGGCGGGCTTTTATCCCTTTTCTTGAGGACCGACGTTTTCAGTTGAGTCAGTGCAGCCTACAGGATCGGCATGGCAGAGAGAGCGCGCGCCCCAAAAAATGAAAATACAAAACCCACTTCACCTCAGATTACACAGAAGAATCTCCCTGTCTAATAATCTCCCTGTCTAATAAGGGTAGAAAATAATGACAGTTTCGCACGATGTACTGTTTGCAGCAGTGGTTTCAGCATTGCCCATGGTGGCTTAAATGATTGTAAAGGACATGTTGAGGTGAGGACTGTCATTTCATGTGCATTATATTTAGGTCAACAACAGGCTGGCATGAAAAGACCAAACTTACTGAAGATTTCCGTAAAGTAACAATGTATGAATATACATCATATATATCACATATAGATATATATCAAATACACGTCATATATAAGTGTGTATCTTTTATAAATGGGGTTAGCTTATCTAATGTAGCATGTTGGGGAGAATTATAGTATCATATCTATATTTCTGATAAAATTTTAGGTATGATACCGTGTATAACTTATTGCTCATTTCATGGGGGGGGATTGTTGGCGTGTGCCGCGCGGGAGCATCTGCCCAAATTTTTTAGGCCGAGATGAACTTATAGTTTTTGATTTAAAAAAAATTTCCAATATGTAATGCCCATTGTACATGCCTGTTCTTTAATTCAAAATCACCATCTTGATTTTCAGATTAACCATATGGTATCTGTATTACATTACGCAACATCCTGTCCAGATAAAACCTAGTTAGTACACACAACAGTTGAAAGGGAAGTGATGAGTGATGTTGAATGTTGCCTGCTTAATATGCAAGACCTCCTGCTACCATGATAACATCAGAAGAAAGCTGAAGAGAATTATATGATAGAACTTTTCTCTGGTTTGCACTTCATTGTAAAGTATTAGAGTATTCAAAGACATGAATAGCTAAAGTGCAGAAATATAATACTGTTGAGCTCGTTTATATTAAAAGGTGCATTGATTTTTTTTTTGAAATCATCAAATGTGAATTGATTAAAAACAAGTCTCTTGTACCATATTAATCATTTTCACCTGGTAGTCCACCAAGTAGGGGAATTTATTTCCAAATAAATTGCAACTATTTGCTGATAAAATTAATGGTTTTGGGGTAATAAAAAAAAATAGCCAAAAATCATTAGCTCCTGCCCCCTGGGCCCCCACAGGGGCTCTGCCCCTGGGCCTCGCTGGGTGCTTGCGGCCCCCAAACCTCTGGCTTTTTTCAGACTTTTTAAATATTTTTCATTCTCATCCCTGCTTTCGGCAACGCTCATCGCAAAATTAGTTGCAGCTGTGATAACGGAAATTGTCATTGCTTTCTTCAATATTTATGCTAACGACAACTCACGACGATTTCCGGCAACGTTTTGGCGCTAGTTTCATCTCACTTCTACAGTTCACGGAGAAACAAGCTATACGTACACGGTTTTGATCACTTCTTAAGTTCTAGTTATTTTGGTTAGTTTTCAAAGTTATTTCGCCAATATGGCGAAAGTTTTGGACCGCAAAAATGAGGATCGTACCAGGGAAATTGAATGGGATAAAGAACTGTTTCCGATGGGCATGGCTCAATAGTAGCGTTACCGTGCAGATAGGGACACAAACTGTGACGACGTGCCTGACGGAACATATCCGAAATGTGGACGTGCCAGGAAAGGTTCTGTGTATTCTGTGCTCAGATACGATCAATTATGGAAACAGAGGAGCTAGAAACATCCAGGAGCACATCAAAACAAAAAAGCACAAAGGTACGTTTTACTTAAATTGTCAAAGATAGAGTCAGGAGGAATCTAATATATCGTTACGGTTACCTCCATTATCGCTCACGATATATATTTATTATCTTAAAGTTTATAAACGTTTTAAACCATCATTGAATTTGAAAACATTCATATATAAGGCACACCCCCCTTTGAAACCCCCCCCCCCCCCCCCCCAATGCACGCTTTGCGTGCGTTATGTCTGCCCTTGGCAGACATTTCAGAATTTTTTAAATGTCCCATTCTCATCCCTGTATTTGATTTATGACCAGTTATGGTCACAATTCATAAATTATCGTATTATCAAGTTATTGATTAATCATATAGGGTTAACAAAACCTCGGGGCACCACCTTCCTGAAGCTATGTCCTTGGGAGGCGAAAGGAATCTCCTAGGAAGCTTAACAATAATTGTATAACCCAAATTAATCAATATTACAAGATAATAAAGTCTCGTTATTAAAAGCAGTCTCATAAACTTTAGTAGTCTCAATTCTCAATGGTAGGATCTATAAGAGTCAGTCAAAGACATATAAATTTAGATTTTGGTACAAAGAAAGCTAGGTTATTAAAATAACACACACAACACAAAGTAAACAAAGAGTACGATCTTAAGTTGTTACAGCCTAACCTCAGCAGCGGTGTTATAGCAGTCCTGACATCGGTTCTTCGTCTAGCTTGATCGTAGTTACTTCTTCCTGCACCATGACTAAGGTTTTAGCAGCTGCTATCTGGCTTTTATCTACAATTTATGTTGGCGGACTTACAGGCATGTCTGCTTGAGGAAAGGTGAGGAAACATGCAACCAGGTGTTTGTTTACCTGGAGGAGGCGGACATCTTGGAGAAATTAGTAGAAATAACCGCATGCATAGAATCTTGTTGATGTTGTTGATAATAAAATCCATACAATAATCATTAAATAATGAAATAGAATAAAAACAAAGTGAAAAGATAGAATACAGAGTGCATGATTTAAATCAAATACATTGTTATTGTAAAGTGTCACATGAGTGAAGAAGTGTGAAGCAATTGCAAAAAGAATAAAGTTAATGCTAGTTGAAGGCTAAAGTGAAGAGATGAATTTTTATCTTTGCTAAGGTCTAAGAGGATTAGAATTGAGACCAATAAGATATAGTAGCATGTTTAAGTAAGATTGATTTTTAGCCTGTACTGGTTTACTCAAAATCTCCTTTACTTACTCTATGTTCATTTTCAGGACTTTTTGTATTTTTGACCTTTGAAGATGGATACACGGCAAAGATATTTAATGTCTGTGATATACTAAGCAAAGATGATAAACCCACTGCCTGCCTTAGAGATCTGAAGCCAGGGGAAGAAGTACTTGCAAGATGGTCCAACAGCAAGTTCTACCGCACCACAGTGGACTTCGTTGGAACAGATAACAAGACAGTGGATGCCAAGAAGGCCACAAAGAAAGACATGAAAAAAAGAGATGCAGCTGCTCAAAGATTCTACAACCTTCCATCACTACCTCAAGCAGGTCAGTCCACCTCTGTACAGGATCATCCAAATACTGTGGACCACAATGTCATCCAGCCTCCAACTACCTGGCCAGTGTACCAACCTCAACCTATCGAGTCATCTTTACCTATCCAGCCACAGCACCAGCCTGTAACTGCCTGGCCACAGTACCAGGTTCCAGTTTCCCAGTCATCACCACACACGCATCCATGTTACCAGCATCCACCTATCCAGCCACTCCACCAGTATGCACCCACTCTGTCTCCAGTCACACATTGTTCCAACCTTTCGCAGTATCCAAAGCATCACCAACCTCACACGGCACTGCCCACATCTTCAGACCTGTCACAACAACCTGTTTTGGTGGATTTGGATCACCGAAGACAGCCACCAGCTCCTACTGTAACACCCAAAGAAAGCTTTCTCAAAATGTTGTACAGTCCTAATAAAAACCAAAAACCTGCTGTTCTTGGGGACCAGAGCCAGCCTAGTACGTCTGAACATGAGACTTCTTCAAGCTCATCATCTGCAGATACTTTAATCATCGAGCGTGATCCACTTCCAGAATATGGAGAGCCAGTTTTCAGTTTGCCTGAATCAAGAGAAGACAGATCATGGAAGCCATGCAGGGCATGCAAGCCAGAGGTGGAAAAATTAGTGGAGGAGAAGGCCAAACTGCAGGATGTGCTGTGCGGTATAAGTAAGTACATTTTGTCTCTCTGTTGCAGTTAATTGTTCCTTTAACACTATTACTTTTTTCTCTCACAATTTTCCTAATGTACCAAATTAAACTAAAACTTAAAAGCTTTTAACAATTTGGTAAAAATCTTTGCCCATCATGAAATCTCTTGATTTTTTTTAAATAAAACTAGTCTCTTCCTTTCCTTTAGTTTATTTTTGCTGCTGTGTCCCTGTAAGGTAATTCATATTTTGTGTCACAGGTGGTGAGCACCTCGAGGCATTAAAAAGCTTTCTGAACAAAGTGGAACAGATCCAACCTCAGGCTGGTGTTGGGGCTCCAGAACACAGATCTGGGAAGCAAGAGCTGTATCCAGAAAGTGGCCTATTCGTGTCTTCTACCCGCCTGGCTGCAATACATGCAGAAGCAAAGAAGGACTGCCTCCGATTGTTCCATCTTCTTTTTGATGAGTTCTTTACTGCAGCAGAGTGCCGAAATGCTGTGGCCTTTGGGAAGCACGGGAAGGTGCCAGATGGGAAGACAGTCCTGGATAAGTTCAAGGTCAATGGGATTCTAAGTAAGTACATTGCTTATTGTTAACAATTTATGGAAATATGGAAAGGTTGTGGAAATCCATTATTAAAAATACATAACAAAGAAGCACAAATTATTTTCAAAAATGAATTTGTCGTAATTCTACTTTTTATTTCTAGTTTGTTTCCCTTCTTTCTTCTGCCCCTTCTCACATTCATCACAATATCTGGCCAAATTTGGCATAGTTTCTGATGTGTTGGAACCCCATGTATCACATAGCTACATTTAATGTTTTGATTGTTTCAGTGACCTCACAGTTTTACTGAATTTTCTCATGTGAACCATAGAGATATTTCAATGTGAATTTTGTGATATCGGGATAAAAATAGCTCTCAATACTGTAGGGCTGTAACAATACACCCAACTCACGATTCGATTCGTATCATGATTTTTGACCCACGATTCGATACACCCACGATTTTTTAAAATGTTTTTTTAAAGTAGTAAATTTGACTTATTAACATTTACTTACTTACATTAACTATTTAATAACAAATAATTCAGACCACTGCAGAGAATGAGTAATATGTAT